>NC_140167.1:6968587-7016087 GCF_963971535.1 Notolepis coatsorum | reverse complement strand
TGGACTGGGGCTTTAAACAGGCAGGTACACACCAGGGGCGGATTTAGGATTGTAGGAGATCCGGGGCTTAGCCCAGATGGCCCCCCCCCCCTTTTTTTGTTGTTGTTTTTAATAATTTTTTTTTTTTTTTTTTTTTTTTTTGGGGGGCAGGTAAGGGGTGGTTTGGAGGGAGTCCGGCACGACCCCCTCCACGACAGATTTTTTTTGAATTTAATGAACCTGTACGTGCAATTTCCTGCAATATAGAGCCTTCAATCTTGACCAATAAAGCTGCTCTTTTCACTATAAAACTCAGTTAACCATAACGTAGTTATGGTTAGATTTATATATTGGGGGGGGGGGATATATCATATTTTTCATATAATCAAAAAGTGGTGGAGCAAGAGCATACCTTTGCTCCCCCAAGTTCAATAGTGGGAGAGCAGAGATGCTCCGAATGCTCTTATGGCCAGGCGTCTATGATTCACTGATACAAAGTAAAATAGTGCAGTGCAATAAAATAGTTAGTAAAATAGAATAAAATAATGCAATAGTGCATTGCAATAAAATAGTTATCAACGTAATTTTTCGGGAGGCCGGTAAGGAGTGCATTACAGTAGTCGAGTTGGCTTCCTTTTGATTTATAAATGGCCGTACTTTAGCTATGTTTCTAAGGTGGAAGAATTAAGTTTTTGTCAACTTGTTCATTGTGATTTAAAGCTTAGGTCTGAGTCTACCATAACACCAAGACTTAACTCACTCAAATACAGTTAGCAGCTGGATAGACCACAGATGGAAATTAGCTTCTGCTAAATCTGGTGCAAACATATTTTCATGTAACAATTATGAATTGAAAAAAAAAAAAAAAAAAAAAAAAAAAATTTAAATAGATTCGGGGCTTTTCAGAATACATCCGGGGCTTGAGCCCAGGTAGCCACCCCCTAGCTCCGCCCCTGGTACACACACACACACACTTACAGTATAGCGGCCGCACCTTGGTTTACATGTGGATCATGGACTGGGGCTTTAAACAGGCAGGTACACACACACACACACACACACTTACAGTATAGCGGCCGCACCTTGGTTTACATGTGGATCATGGACTGGACCTTTGGTACACACTGCCTATTCTCAGTCCTTGCCCCACAATGGTGGCATGAACTACCCACCCCAGTTAGGACAGCCGGAACCCGTCCAATCTTTCACAGTCGACTAAAGACGCACTTATTAAACCACTATCTGAATAAATAAATAAAATAAATAAAATAAATAAAATAAAAAAATAAATAAAATAAATAAAATAAATAAAATAAATAAAATAAATAAAATAAATAAAATAAATAAAATAAATAAAATAAATAAAATAAATAAAATAAATAAAATAAATAAAATAAATAAAATAAATAAAATAAATAAAATAAACAAAATAAATAAAATAAATAAAATAAATAAAATAAATAAAATAAATAAAATAAATAAAATAAATAAAATAAATCTAACCCTAACTAACCTTACTGTCATGCACTTGTCCTAATATACTAACCTACACTGTAACACGCAACACTTTGATGAACATTGTTACTCAGCTGATAGAGTTGTACCCTTCCTGATGACTTGTCGTACAGAACTTGTAAGTCGCTTTGGATAAAAGCGTTCAGCTAAATGACTAAATGTAAATGTAAATGTAAATGTACACACACCTATAGCGGCGGTCAGACACATGGTGACGAGCAGCAGCACACACCACATCACGTCCACGTTGAGGCGGCGCTCCAGGTGACTCCGCTTGTAGCGCGGACCACTGTTGTTCTTCATGGCTTTGGTCTCGTGGCCTGATGTTCAACATCACAGAGTCACATTCAGATGTAGCGTCATCATATACAGAACGGAAATAAGCTTGTCATCCAACCAGAGTGCAAATGTAACCGTAAAGTGCAACAGTAATATACACTGGACAGGTGATTAAACTGGGTATAAAATATATATATTAGTACTACTGAGTAACAGTGCTAATCAGATGTATGTACAGCAAGCAGTGTTATATATATATATGTAACGGATGGTATCGTGAAGTGCAGTCAAGAAGGGCTGGGGTGAGTAGCGGTGCTATGGGTTAAACTCACTCTCACATCCTCAAAAGACGCATAGACCCAGCACTTAGAAGTGGATTCACCTCTTGGTATAGCGGTCTGTGTTGCTGCCTGCGGTGTGGGAGACCAGGGTTCGACTCCCACTCGGGGCATCAAAGTTTGTCACAACCGTTACATATATATATATATATATTAGAGCTGGGCCGTTAACGCACGTTAACGCTATACTAGTATCGCGCGATAATATAATTAACGCATTAATTAAAAAAAAATTAAAAAAAAATCTTTTTTACATATTTTTTTTTTTACCTTTATTTACCCAGGGTAGGTTCGCTGAGCACAGATGCTCTTTTTCAGGAACGCCCTGCTTCACATTCACACAGTTCCATTCACACCTGGGAGCTGCCCAGTACGCCTGTAACTGTTCCGCAACAGTAAGTGACTTCCGGGGTAGGCCTGATTGGCCCCGACAGGCACGTGACGCGGCAAACTCAGGACGCGCAACGAGGCTGCTGAGAGCTGTCGCGCGGAAATAGGCTGTCTATTGCCATTCTCTAACACAAACTCTAACCTTAACCAGCTCCTTAACAGCGCCTAAACTTAACCGTTCTAACCTTAACCAACTCCGAAACAATGCCTAACCTTAACCTTAACCATGCCTAACATTAACCATAGAAAGAATATTGCCATTCTCTAAGACAAACTCTAACCTTAACCAGCTCCTTAACAGCGCCTAAACTTAACCGTTCTAACCTTAACCAACTCCGAAACAATGCCTAACCTTAACCTTAACCTTAACCATGCCTAACCTTAACCGGCGAAAGAATACACGTTAAAAAAAAAATCACGTTAAAAAAAAAAGATTTGATGAGATTCGAACTCACCAACAACGGACCGCAGGATCGCAGGACCGCTGCTCTGCCAGGTGAGCTGAAGCGCCGAATGAAAGTCATGGCGTATTTGGACGGTTACGTAATTCCGCAAGCTCTGCCGCTCGGCTCCGCGGAGCGTGCGGCAGAGAAAGTTGCGCGTCACGTGCCTGTCGGGGCCAATCAGGCCTACCCCGGAAGTAACTTACTGTTGCGGATAAGCTATAAGCGCCCAGTACAACCACAGTTGACACCATTGGCCACTGAGCAACTCCACTGGAGCAATTGATTCAAGCCATGTCACATAGTTCAAGTTTGAAATGATTCTTTCTGTTTTGCTCCTGAGAGTGCTAGATACTGTACTGTACTGGTAATATTATTTATTTGTGTTAACTTCTGAATAAAACAACTTATAAAACACAAGTACATCTTATTGAACATTATTTTGATATTTCATTACCAATTATCATAGCAAAACAGCTTTTTCAAACAGTCTGTAATGCATTTTGGAAACGGGAGATGGGCTCATGGTGTAATGCGCCACCTGGCCTGAGAAACATAAGGAGGAAAGAAAAAGTAAGGACTTACTTCTGGTCATTATTTGGGTAGAACACACATATTTTGAATGCCTTCGGCAGGTTTCTTTCTCTTTTTGAGCCATTTTAATCTAGATTAATCTAGATTAAATCCAGGATTGCAGATAGATTAATCTAGATTAAAAAAATGAATCTATGCCCACCTCTAATATATATATATATTAGGGCTGTCCCCGACTAAGGATTTGGATGGTCGACTATGATTGGCCAAAATTTGCCGTTAGTCGACTATTTGTCAAAAAAAAAAAGTATAATAATGTATAATTATTATTATTATAATTTTATTTTTTATTTTAATCATTCCATTTGGGCTGAAGGAGTCGACTGAAGGCTTCTTGAAAGAATAAAAAAAAATAAAAATAAAAATTATAAATATATATATATTTTTTTTATATATTCGACTAAGAGGTTAGCCAGCATAGCTGTCAACCCTCCCGTTTTTCCCGGGATTCTCCTGTATTTCAACCTTCTTCACGCCCTGTTGTTCACGGTTCACGGATTGGCACGTTTAAAAAAAAAAAAAAAAAAAATTTATATAATTTTTTTTTAAACTCATAAAATATATGTGATCAAGTCCAGCGTTTGTGCCGACATGTCTCCATTTTCATTTTCCAGATTTTTCCAGGTTGTGAAAGTACAGAATGTAAGCTTTCAAATGATGTGTCATACTTTGAAATCTGAGAATGTTTTGAATATCATGTATTCATTTAAATCTTGTAACTCAGGCTGAGGTTACACCTTTCGTATCATTTCGTATTGTTTTCTTATACGTATCGCCGCGTATCGCCGCGACGTCATGCGCCTCGAGTCACACTTTCGTTTTTTTTTCGTTTTTGTCAGCCGAGCACACTGATGTAGTACACTGCCAAAGCAGTAGGTGGCAGTAGGTGGCAAACATGAAGGCAATTTCAACCAATCAGAACGAATGTGCCAATACACTTCCTGGTGGAAGCTCCAGCAAAGAAAATGTCAATAAGGCAGGCGCCTATGCCGCGCCACCATCTTGCCTATTTACTCAATGCAGCAATAATTTTTCAGCAAAGCCTAATAAAAGTGCAATAAACAAAACGGATACATTCACTGTGTGTTCTGCCTGTCATTTGTTGATGAAACAAAACTAACATCAACACAAGTGACCACCAAGAGCGGATAGTTTAGTCTAAAAAACGATCGGTAGCATTGTTAGCTGCATGCTAACGTCAATGGAGTATGCCATTATAACAATATAGCATTGTGGCTAGAAGCTAACGTTAGCTCACGCTACTTAGCCAGCACGAAACTGATGATATCGCGAGCTATCAGTAGTTAGATAACATTAGAGACAACGCTGTGTGTATTAAACAAAGGTAAATAGATGACTGGGCCATTTTGTTTAATGCTTGTTAAGTTGAAAGAGGAACTCTGAGCTAACAGGGTCTGAATCCTGATAGCTCACGTTAGCCAGCTGCTCATGCAATCGGTAATGCTAGCAGAATGAATGGATGTAAACTTTATTTAACATATTGCATATGGGTACAATACAATACGGCTCAATACAAACAATTGTTAAGGGAATGCAGACTGTTGTAGCTTGGACTGGGGTCCTTATAACAATAACTTGACAACACATGGTAGCTGAAGCTATTTGGGACACGGAGCTCTGTCCCAAACACACACACTGTTGTCACCGGAAGGGCACGCAGATAGTATCTACTGCGCATGGGCGTTTTCGCAACAACTGCTCCGTGCTGACTACACGCTGTTGTCGAAGCGTTTTTTTTGCGTATCTCCAAACGCAAACACAATTTTGCGTTTCAGCCGTATCCACAAAAAAACGCCAAAAAACGCATTTCTGTGTAGATAGGACATCAAACGTCGTCAAAAACGTATAAAAAAACGCCAGGAATACACTAGTCTAACCATAGCCTCAGTCTGTTGTCTAGAACGCTCAAGGGGAGGAAATGCCTCTGATTTTCACACTTCAGCTTGTTTGGGGGGGGGGGCGTGGACAACTACCCTCACCTGAATGCGTCCATTGTTAACGTTAATGACTCTCTCTGTGTGAATGCCTTTACCTGGCTCAGTTAATCTGAATCCCAAAGCGCAGCTCTATTCAGATGCAGAAATACCCCCCCCCCCCCCCCCCACCTCTCCTCTGTGGAGAGTACAAACTGTTTCAAAACAGTTTTAAACACAGAATTCTTACAATTAGTTATTATATCTGTTCGCTGTTATACTAAATATGTTCTTCATGTTCTAAGTGGTTGCCTAGTGGAGATTTAGGATTCACTGACTGTACACTGTAAGAAAAAAAGCTGCAAGAAAACTAAATGTCTGGCATCAATGGTTTCCAAATACTGTCAAATTACAGTAAAATCAAATACATTTACAGATTACAACCTTTATTTAATGGTTAATATTTTGATACAAGGTAATTTACTGTATTTTTATAGCATTTACACTTAAAGTAGGAAAACAAAAGTAATCTGTAAAATAATACAGTGAATTTCCTTAATACAGGTTTTGACCAGCAGCAGATGGCAGCGACGAGGCAGCTCCATTGGAAGGGGGCGGGGCCGGGAGGGAGGGGGCGGGCCGGGTGGGAGGGGGCGGGGCTAAATGTGCACGTTTTTTCTCCTGCCAATGTTGACAGCTGTACGGCTCCTTTCGACTAATCGACTAATAGGGGTCAGCCCTAATATATATGATATATATAATATATATATATTATATATTATTATGTAGTATTAATATGTACAGTGATACAGGTATAAAGACACTATGGTAGTAAGTCATACTGGCCAGCAGTGTAACTAGTAAGAGTAGGTAAGGGATATGTACACTACAGATAGATAAAATATAGAAATTAGTACTACTGAGTAAGTGCTAATCAGATGTATGTACAGCAAGCAGTGTTTTATATATATATATATGTCTACTATGTGAACCTCCTTGTAACATTACACCTCTGAGGCTCCTCCCCCCAGACCACATAACATTACACCTCTGAGGCTCCGCCCCCCAGACCACATAACATTACACCTCTGAGGCTCCGCCCCCCAGACCACGTAACATTACACCTCTGAGGCTCCGCCCCCCAGACCACGTAGCGTTACACCTCTGAGGCTCCGCCCCCCAGACCATGTAACATTACACCTCTGAGGCTCCGCCTCCCCAGACCACATAACATTACACCTCTGAGGCTCCGCCCCCCAGACCACGTAACATTACACCTCTGAGGCTCCGCCCCCCAGACCACATACCATTACACCTCTGAGGCTCCTCCCCCCAGACCACGTAACATTACACCTCTGAGGCTCCGCCCCCCAGACCATGTAACATTACACCTCTGAGGCTCCGCCTCCCCAGACCACATAACATTACACCTCTGAGGCTCCGCCCCCCAGACCACGTAACATTACACCTCTGAGGCTCCGCCCCCCAGACCACATACCATTACACCTCTGAGGCTCCTCCCCCCAGACCACGTAACATTACACCTCTGAGGCTCCGCCCCCCAGACCATGTAACATTACACCTCTGAGGCTCCGCCTCCCCAGACCACATAACATTACACCTCTGAGGCTCCGCCCCCCAGACCACGTAACATTACACCTCTGAGGCTCCGCCCCCCAGACCACATACCATTACACCTCTGAGGCTCCTCCCCCCAGACCACGTAACATTACACCTCTGAGGCTCCGCCCCCCAGACCACATAACATTACACCTCTGAGGCTCCGCCCCCCAGACCACATAACATTACACCTCTGAGGCTCCGCCCCCCAGACCACATAACATTACACATCTGAGGCTCCGCCCCCCAGACCACATAACATTACACCTCTGAGGCTCCGCCCCCATACCACATAACATTACACATCTGAGGCTCCGCCCCCCAGAGCACGTAACATTACACCTCTGAGGCTCCGCCCCCAGACCCCGGAACATTACACCTGAGGCTCCGCCCCCGAGACCACGTAACATTACACCTCTCAGGCTCCGCCCTCCCAGACCACGTAACATTACACCTCTCAGGCTCCGCCCCCCAGACCACATAACATTACACCTCTCAGGCTCCGCCCTCCCAGACCACGTAACATTACACCTCTCAGGCTCCGCCCTCCCAGACCACGTAACATTACACCTCTGAGGCTCCGCCCCCCAGACCACGTAACATTACACCTCTCAGGCTCCGCCCTCCCAGACCACGTAACATTACACCTGCATGCTATTCCTGCCCTGTGGGGGTTCATGGCTCCTCCCACTCACCTGACTGCTTCTCCCGCATGCTTCACCACCAGTACAAACAGAACAATGACACTTTACAAACAGCGCAGAGTGCAGGTGAAGCTGTTGGATCCAAACACTCGCCGAGCTGCTGTTCTATGTTCTCCTTTTAGAGTCCAGTGTACGCTGTGATGAGATCTGTAGCTGTGTGAATACAAGACCAGCTGAACACATAATATAATCTGCACACAATAAACACAGGGAGCCAGTTTAACCCTGTGAGGTGAGGACCACAAGACCAGACTTTGTGTTGATTGATATTGAAAGACTTGGTGTTTGCTTGATGCTTTTTTTTTTCCATACATGCTGTTTTTATTTGTATGTTTATCTGCAAAAGTGGAAGTGGAAAATAAAAAGATAATTACAGAGAAAAGGTATCTAGTTGGTCATTTAAAATAAGATAAGATAATATTTTCCTTGATTTATCCCCTTGGGGGAAATATACAAATATGAATATAAAAAAATATGAGAAAAATAAACAGTACCCTAACCGGCATGATACGCGTCGTACGTTAAGAGTCCCAGCAGGTTATTATCTGCGTCCTTAGTCCTTACCGGCGTAGATCACGATGCCGATGACGGTCTCCGTGTTGCGGACGATGCAGCTTCTCAGCAGCAGGTTGTTGTTGTGGAGACCCACACGGGCCTTGTTGGGGTGCTCCCTGGAGAGGGGACCACAGAGAGGGGACCACAGACTGATGAGAGGAGGGGACCACAGACTGATGAGAGGGGACCACAGACTGATGAGAGGAGGGGACCACAGACTGATGAGAGGGGACCACAGACTGATGAGAGGGGACCACAGACTGATGAGAGGAGACCACAGACTGATGAGAGGAGGAGACCACAGACTGATGAGAGGGGACCACAGACTGATGAGAGGGGACCACAGACTGATGAGAGGGGACCACAGACTGATGAGAGGAGGGGAACACAGACTGATGAGAGGAGGGGACCACAGACTGATGAGAGGAGGGGACCACAGACTGATGAGAGGGGACCACAGACTGATGAGAGGGGAGGGGACCACAGACTGATGAGAGGGGGGGACCACAGACTGATGAGAGGAGAGGGGACCACAGACTGATGAGAGGGGGGGACCACAGACTGATGAGAGGAGGGGACCACAGACTGATGAGGAGGGGACCACAGACTGATGAGAGGAGGGGACCACAGACTGATGAGAGGGGGGGACCACAGACTGATGAGAGGAGGGGACCACAGACTGATGAGAGGGGACCACAGACTGATGAGAGGGGACCACAGACTGATGAGAGGAGAGGGGACCACAGACTGATGAGAGGAGGGGACCACAGACTGATGAGAAGAGGGGACCACAGACTGATGAGAGGAGGGGACCACAGACTGATGAGAGGAGGGGACCACAGACTGATGAGAGGAGGGGACCACAGACTGATGAGAGGAGGGGACCACAGACTGATGAGAGGAGGGGACCACAGACTGATGAGAGGGGACCACAGACTGATGAGAGGGGACCACAGACTGATGAGAGGGGACCACAGACTGATGAGAGGAGGGGACCACAGACTGATGAGAGGGGACCACAGACTGATGAGAGGGGACCACAGACTGATGAGAGGAGGGGACCACAGACTGATGAGAGGAGGGGACCACAGACTGATGAGAGGAGGGGACCACAGGCTGATGAGAGGAGGGGACCACAGACTGATGAGAGGGGACCACAGACTGATGAGAGGAGGGGACCACAGACTGATGAGAGGAGGGGACCACAGACTGATGAGAGGGGACCACAGACTGGTGAGGAGACCACAGAATAAGAAGATGACAGAGAAGAATGAGAAGAAAGAGAAGAAGAAGGAGAAGACGGAGAAGAAGAAGGAGAAGAAGAAGGAGAAGAAGGAGAAGAAGGAGAAGAAGAATAAGGAGAAGAATAAGAAGAAGACAGAGAAGAATGAGAAGAAAGAGAAGAAGGAGAAGACGGAGAAGAAGAATGAGAAGAAAGGAGAAGAAGAAGAAGAGGGAGAATAAGAAGAAAGAGAAGAAGAAGGAGAAGAAGAAGAAGGAGAAGAAGGAGAAGAAGACAGAGAAGAAGGAGAAGAAGAAGGAGAAGACGGAGAAGAAGAAGAAGGAGAAGAAGGAGAAGAAAGAGAAGGAGAAGGAGAAGATGGAGAAGAAGAAGAAGCTCACATGTATCCTCGGAACCTGCTGAGGTCGTCGTTGGGGTGCTCACACTCTATCTGGCTGTGGAAGTTCTCTGGGCTCAGCTCTGCATCCTGGGACACACACAGCACCGACCTTTAACCTTCAGGTTACGTTGTTACATATCCTAATTACAATGTTTAACCTTCAGGTCACGTTGTTCCATATCCTAATTACAATGTTTAACCTTCAGGTCACGTTGTTACATATCCTAATTACAATGTTTAACCTTCAGGTCATGTTATTACATAATCCTAATTACAATGTTTAACCTTCAGGTCACATTGTTACATATCCTAATTACAATGTTTAACCTTCAGGTCACGTTGTTACATATCCTAATTACAATGTTTAACCACTTAACACATTCATGGCCAACCTACGTGATTCGGCGCCATGCTTAAGGGGGCCAACCACGTATATATACGTGGTAAACTTGTTTTTGCTTTTATTGCATTTTAATAACCTGTAGCCCGGAATACTTTTTGAGACGCTGAATTCAGTATGCAGTAAAGGAATATAGCATCAGCCAATGGACATATCGATCTACCAGATGACGATCGATAACTGGGAAATCCTTTTTGGGATCCAACCGGCCCACGGTAAGAGCTTTTTCATGTAAATTTCATGCTGATCAGGCCTTGCTTTGATAGCCGACCAGCCGATCAGCGAATGAGGCTAATGAGGCTAATGCCGTTATTGGTAATCAATAATCAGAACCGACGTCCCCCGCCCCCCCCTTTCATGCATTCATGGTGGACCATGATGCCGATAATATGCATTTAGATTTTTAGCTCTAGCTTGTGTATAGCCGAAACGCCATTCGATTTAACGTTATTAGCTTAGCGCCCTAAATCTCGCCTTCCAGGAAATACCCCAGACCATTGCGGTATATAGTTCATATTCACGACGCTATAAAATGGGAACGTATTGATGCATTTTTTTTTTTTTAGGCATATTGAAGGGACGGTTTATAGTGTCAATTGACAATGACAATGGACAGATAGCAATAATATAAAGTATAGATTTAGCTCTACAAACAGCCTCACGCACAATGAAAGGTTGTTATGATAAGCTGGCCTTATAGAGTGAGATTAGACGGATCCCAGTGGCCCCGAAAGTGTTAAGGATCGGACGGCCCGTATTCGGGCGTCATGCACTTGCGCGAATTACTGTGAGAGTTAGTTACTGTACCTGTAGGTCTGCCACCGCCTGCCTCTGCTTGAGGTCGCTCTCTCCCTGCAGGTCTGCGACCGCCTGCCTCTGCTTGAGGTTGCTCTCTCCGTCCAGGTTGGCCGTCTCGATGAAGCAGACTCCGTGAGGGTCTGACGTGTGCAGCAGCAGGATGTCCGCGGGGATGATCTCGTTGCAGGACAGACGGACGAAGTCTCCGACGCACACGTCCTGCCAGCGCTGCTCCACGTAGGCCTTCTGTTTACTGCAGGAGCACAGAGACACCGGGGACATTAGACACATAACCATTTCACTGACGATGCTGACGTGGGGCCCTAAACTTAAAGGGGACATATTTTTGTCCTTTTCAACAAGTCTTTGAGGTCCTCTAACATGTTTTTCAAGTTTTTGGCTGAAAAAAGCCAAACGGATTATGCATTCTAGCAGCCCTCTCTGTTTCAGTCCTGTTCTCATTCTAGCAGCCTCTATGCCTCTCTGTTACAGTCCTGTTCTCATTCTAGCAGCCTCTATACCTCTCTGTTTCAGTCCTGTTCTCATTCTAGCAGCCCTCTCTGTTTTAGTCCTGTTCTCATTCTATCAGCCTCTATACCTCTCTGTTTCAGTCCTGTTCTCATTCTAGCAGCCTCTATACCTCTCTGTTTCAGTCCTGTTCTCATTCTAGCAGCCCTCTATACCTCTGTTTCAGTCCTGTTCTCATTCTAGCAGCCTCTATACCTCTCTGTTTCAGTCCTGTTCTCATTCTAGCAGCCTCCATACCTCTCTGTTTCAGTCCTGTTCTCATTCTAGCAGCCTCTATACCTCTCTGTTTCAGTCCTGTTCTCATTCTAGCAGCCGCTATACCTCTGTTTCAGTCCTGTTCTCATTCTAGCAGCCTCTATACCTCTCTGTTTCAGTCCTGTTCTCATTCTAGCAGCCTCTATACCCCTCTGTTTCAGTCCTGTTCTCATTCTAGCAGCCTCTATACCTCTCTGTTTCAGTCCTGTTCTCATTCTAGCAGCCTCTATACCTCTCTGTTTCAGTCCTGTTCTCATTCTAGCAGCCTCTATACCTCTGTTTCAGTCCTGTTCTCATTCTAACAGCCTCTATACCTCTCTGTTTCAGTCATGTTCTCATTCTAGCAGCCTCCATACCTCTCCGTTTCAGTCCTGTTCTCATTCTAGCAGCCTCTATACCTCTCTGTTTCAGTCCTGTTCTCATTCTAGCAGCCTCTATACCTCTGTTTCAGTCCTGTTCTCATTCTAGCAGCCTCTATACCTCTCTGTTTCAGTCCTGTTCTCATTCTAGCAGCCTCTCTGTTTCAGTCCTGTTCTCATTCTAGCAGCCTCTATACCTCTCTGTTTCAGTCCTGTTCTCATTCTAGCAGCCTCTATACCTCTCTGTTTCAGTCCTGTTCTCATTCTAGCAGCCTCTATACCTCTCTGTTTCAGTCCTGTTCTCATTCTAGCAGCCTCTATACCTTTCGGTTTCAGTCCTGTTCTCATTCTAGCAGCCTCTATACCTCTCTGTTTCAGTCCTGTTCTCATTCTAGAAGCCCTCCGTTTCAGTCCTGTTCTCATTCTAGCAGCCCTCTCTGTTTCAGTCCTGTTCTCATTCTAGCAGACTCTATACCTCTGTTTCAGTCCTGTTCTCATTCTAGCAGCTTCTATACCTCTCTGTTTCAGTCCTGTTCTCATTCTAGCAGCCTCTACACCTCTCTGTTTCAGTCCTGTTCTCATTCTAGCAGCCTCTATACCTCTGTTTCAGTCCTGTTCTCATTCTAGCAGCCTCCATACCTCTCTGTTTCAGTCCTGTTATCATTCTAGCAGCCTCTATACCTCTCTGTTTCAGTCCTGTTATCATTCTAGCAGCCTCTATACCTCTCTGCTTCAGTCCTGTTCTCATTCTAGCAGCCTCTATACCTCTGTTTCAGCCCTGTTCTCATTCTAGCAGCCTCTATACCTCTGTCTCAGTCCTGTTCTCATTCTATCAGCCTCTATACCTCTCTGTTTCAGTCCTGTTCTCATTCTAGCAGCCTCTATACCTCTCTGTTTCAGTCCTGTTCTCATTCTAGCAGCCCTCTATACCTCTGTTTCAGTCCTGTTCTCATTCTAGCAGCCTCTATACCTCTGTTTCAGTCCTGTTCTCATTCTAGCAGCCTCCATACCTCTCTGTTTCAGTCCTGTTCTCATTCTAGCAGCCTCTATACCTCTCTGTTTCAGTCCTGTTCTCATTCTAGCAGCCTCTATACCTCTCTGTTTCAGTCCTGTTCTCATTCTAGCAGCCTCTATACCCCTCTGTTTCAGTCCTGTTCTCATTCTAGCAGCCTCTATACCTCTCTGTTTCAGTCCTGTTCTCATTCTAGCAGCCTCTATACCTCTCTGTTTCAGTCCTGTTCTCATTCTAGCAGCCTCTATACCTCTGTTTCAGTCCTGTTCTCATTCTAACAGCCTCTATACCTCTCTGTTTCAGTCCTGTTCTCATTCTAGCAGCCTCCATACCTCTCTGTTTCAGTCCTGTTCTCATTCTAGCAGCCTCTATACCTCTCTGTTTCAGTCCTGTTCTCATTCTAGCAGCCTCTATACCTCTCTGTTTCAGTCCTGTTCTCATTCTAGCAGCCTCTATACCTCTCTGTTTCAGTCCTGTTCTCATTCTAGCAGCCTCTCTGTTTCAGTCCTGTTCTCATTCTAGCAGCCTCTATACCTCTCTGTTTCAGTCCTGTTCTCATTCTAGCAGCCTCTATACCTCTCTGTTTCAGTCCTGTTCTCATTCTAGCAGCCTCTATACCTCTCTGTTTCAGTCCTGTTCTCATTCTAGCAGCCTCTATACCTCTCGGTTTCAGTCCTGTTCTCATTCTAGCAGCCTCTATATGCCTCTCTGTTTCAGTCCTGTTCTCATTCTAGAAGCCCTCCGTTTCAGTCCTGTTCTCATTCTAGCAGCCTCTATACCTCTGTTTCAGTCCTGTTCTCATTCTAGCAGCTTCTATACCTCTCTGTTTCAGTCCTGTTCTCATTCTAGCAGCCTCTACACCTCTCTGTTTCAGTCCTGTTCTCATTCTAGCAGCCTCCATACCTCTCTGTTTCAGTCCTGTTATCATTCTAGCAGCCTCTATACCTCTCTGCTTCAGTCCTGTTCTCATTCTAGCAGCCTCTATACCTCTGTTTCAGCCCTGTTCTCATTCTAGCAGCCTCTATACCTCTGTCTCAGTCCTGTTCTCATTCTAGCAGCCTCTATACCTCTGTTTCAGTCCTGTTCTCATTCTAGCAGCCTCTATACCTCTCTGTTTCAGTCCTGTTCTCATTCTAGCAGCCTCTATACCTCTGTTTCAGTCCTGTTCTCATTCTAGCAGCCTCTATACCTCTCTGTTTCAGTCCTGTTCTCATTCAAATCCAGAGCCTGCAGAATAATGAAAGACCCACACCACCCCAACAACAGCCTGTTCATGCTGCTGAGGTCAGGCAGACGCCTGCGAACCCCAGCTACTAGGACAGAGAGGCTTCGGCTCAGCTTCTTCCCCCAGGCCATCAGAGCCTTGAACACTGAACTCTCCACACACATGCGCACACGCACGACACACACACTGTACACGCTCACACACTAGCAGCCACTTTAACATGAGCAAGCACACACTCATGCTGCACACGCCCACACTTATGGCCACTAAGGAAAGGTCACTTTAAAAATAGTATAGTATAACCTGAGATTGTATAAAATAGCAATGTACAGAAAGACCCAGTGCCTCATCCGTAGCTAACAGTGTATGCACTACCACAGGACCTAGCATGTCCTTCATGCTCTGTAAATAACTTATGTACAAATACCGATATGCCCTACTATGTTACTTGTTTATTGCACAATGTTGTTTTATTGGATTCTATTATATGTTGTTACTACTGTATTGCACATCGTTGCGGGCAAGACCACCCGCATTTCATTGTATACTTGTATGCCGTGACAAATAAAACTCTTGACTTGACTTGATTCTAGCAGCCTCTTTACCTCTCTGTTTCAGTCCTGTTCTCATTCTAGCAGATAGGTGTGAAAGCGCCCCAACAGACTAAAGATAGAGATCTCTGCAGACAGACCACTGTTTGAATTCATCGCTAGCCAAAGTGTCACTGAACACCAAAAAGAATACAGGAGAGAAACACGTTTAGACATCAGGTTTCACAGCGAGCCCATTCATCAGGGGATTCCCGACGGCCTGAAGTGACTGTACTGCGCTGCCAGTGTGGAACTCCCCTCAGAGAGGAAGTTGGGCTTGCAGTGAGATAGGGCTGAGCCCAAACGTTCTGACCTCCGTTCGTTATGTTGGCATTCGATTTCTAAATCAACATTTGAATTTTTAATTAAAAAAATTGTTTTTTATTTATTAAAGAAAAAATAATGTGTCTATTCATTCTGTTTAAACCAATGGGGGTTTTCTTCACATGTAGATAAATATTAGGCTACACTAATATTATAGTATTAAAAAAAATCACTTTATTCAAATTGAGGATTTAGTTTGAGGATATTTATTCAAATAAAAAATTAAAAAAATTATTTAGAAACTTTATTTATTTATGAATTTTTTTAAATATAAATTTTTTAAATTAAAACGTAGGTTCGAACGTCCGTTCGAAAAACCCTGACGAAGTTCGAATCCCAAAAACAGGCTTCGGGGGAAACAGCCTTACAGTGAGAATTCAACAACCAACCCTTAGGCCCAGACAAGGCTTCTACCCTCAGGCCATATGGAACAATATACATTACGTTGTAGGCTGGAACACTGGACGGGTCTGTCTTAGAACTAAAATACCTACTGTACTAAAGCCTCCTCACATACCATGTCTTGTTATGATTTAGAACTACTCGACATCCTTCACTCATGGATGTACAAAGGGGCGACGGTGGCTCCTTAAGCGAGACACACAACGACCCCTACGTGCTTCCGATGAGCGGGCGGGCTCCTTGCAGTCGTGAATGTGTGAGTGAATGTGAGGCATAAATTGTGAATAACTTTGATAAAAACTGTTGTATAAATACGGTCCGTTCACCAGCTCTCGTCCAGCCACACACACAGCGGCTCCAAACTGGAAACAACAAATTCTTTAAACTTAAAGACGTACCACCTCTGCCAGATTATGAGCCTGGAAAAACCTTGGATTAGGTCCAACGACATTATTGACCAACTTTGTGGACTCATAAAACCTTTGTTTGAGCCACTACATCTAAATGCAAACAACGTCCAGTATACCAGGAAGTGATGTGACTTACTTTCCACCCGTATACAGTAGGGGTGGGAATCGCCAGAGATCTTGCGATACGATACTATCGCGATACTTGAGCCGCGATACGGTAGTATCGTGATACTCGATATATCGCGAATATTGCGATATTTTTTTATCAATTTTTTATTTTTATTTTTTTAACTGCAAAGTAAAACTGTCAACATGTTTTATCTAATAAAATAAAGTTCAGTCTGTTCATCTCACTTCAATAATTTTTATTGCAGAACATGGTATTTTCTCAAGCAGACAGATGTAAACACTGTAATCTGTGTTGCATGTACCTGACAAACTGAATTGTTTGTATTACAGTCATATTCCAACTTAACTGAATGCACATGTGTGTGTGTGGACTACTGTACTATTACAGGTATTGAAATGAACAATGCAACTTCCTTATAATTTTTTTATGAATAATTAAATATCGATACTTGGCGTCCCTGTATCGATACAGTATCGCCACGCAAAGTATCGCGATACTACTACGTATCGATTTTTTCCCCCACCCCTAGTATACAGGAAGTGATGCGTCTTACTTTCAACCAGTATACAGGAAGTGATGCGTCTTACTTTACACTGCAACAGCACTTTGCTTGGAATGAATAGAAGTCTAAGATCCCTCAGTATAGAGGGTTCAGTATAGAGGGTTCACTATAGAGGGTTCAGTATAGACACTGTGGTACGCGTACCACTAGTGGTACTTGGTGGTACTGCTGGTGGTACTTGAAAACATTTCCAAAAAAGCAAAAAAAAAAAAAAAAAAAAAAAAAATTGCAGTCAGGCCACTGAACTTAGAAGCAGGCCAGGCCAGTGTTTCTGGTTGCGGCGGCGCGATAGTTAGATAATCTAAGTGGGGAACAACCAGGAGATCACTGTGACAGAGAGTAATGCAGTCTAAACAGTCATACATCTTTAATTCAACTTCAGCCCTGATCATAACCATTTATTTTTTGATTTTTTTGTAATTGCTGCTAATCATTGACACATGCCTAGCCTGTAATACCCCCCCCCAGAAAAATTTACTTTGCATTTGATATATTGAAAATATTTTACTTTTTGTGTTTTTTTTTAACAATAATTTGTGATGCCATCACACAAACTGGCATTTAAAGGGTAAACATTCAAAAATGTATTGAATATGTGTTTTATTTAATTTTTTACAATAATTTGTGATGCCCATCACAAACACTGGCATTTAAAGGGTAAAAATTCAAATATTCCTGCACCAGAATGCAGGAAATTAAGTTTTTGTAACAAAATAATTGTGTGTGTGTGTGTGTGTGTGTGTGTGTGTGTGTGTGTGTGTGTGTGTGTGTGTGTGTGCGTGTGTGTGTGTGTGTGTGTGTGTGTGAGAGAGAGAGAGAGAATGATGGACAATTGCTTGCTGTGTGAGAGAGAGAGAGAGAGAGAGAGAGAGAGAGGGAGAGAGAGAGAGAGAGAGAGAGATAGAGAGAGAATTAAGTACATTTGCTGAAATACAGTTGTTCTTAATTTTCTCACTTGCTATGTGAGAATGTTTGTTATTATGTTCTCAATGCCCCTTGCATTGTATGAGTTGTGTGGAAGAGTTTGCTAGTTCTAGTGCTATCCCTTTGTACATTGTGGCTGTGTCTGACAAAAGTTAACAATAAATAATGGTATTATAGGAATACATTTGCCTCCTGTGTGAACTGTGCATAGCTGAATAGACTGTATTTTAACGCCGGCCATATGGTGGTACTTGGAGAGCCAGCTACATTCTCAGGTGGTACTTGGTGTAAAAAGTTTGAGAACCACTGGTTCAGTATAGAGGGTTCAGTATAGAGGGTTCAGTATGGAGGGTTCAGTATAGAGGGTTCAGTATAAAGGGTTCAGTACAGAGGGTTCAGTATAAAGGGTTCAGTATAGAGGGTTCAGTATAGAGGGTTCAGTATAGAGGGTTCAGTATAGAGGGTTCAGTATAGAGGGTTCAGTATAGAGGGTTCAGTATAGAGGGTTCAGTATGGAGGGTTCAGTATGGAGGGTTCAGTATAGAGGGTTCAGTATAGAGGGTTCAGTATGGAGGGTTCAGTATGGAGGGTTCAGTATAGAGGGTTCAGTATCGAGGGTTCAGTGGGGGAGGGTTCAGTATAGAGGGTTCAGCGGGGGAGGGGGCGAGAGAGGCCCAGGTGGATCAGCACTTTAATATGTGAGCGAGTTATGATCCCAACATAATAGCTGTTTGTTTAGCAGCAACACAAGCAGGCGTGTCGAGAGAACAGCACATGGCTTCTCACCCTAACCCTAACCCTGAGGCATTATGGGTAGAGTTCACACCCTGAAGCATTATGGGTAGAGTTCACACCCTGAGGCATTATGGGTAGAGTTCACACTCTGAAACATTATGGGTAGAGTTCACACCCTGAAGCATTATGGGTAGAGTTCACACCCTGAGGCATTATGGGTAGAGTTCACACCCTGAAGCATTATGGGTAGAGTTCACACCCTGAATCATTATGGGTAGAGTTCACACCCTGAAGCATTATGGGTAGAGTCCACACCCTTGTTATGGACAAACTGCATAGTTACCTTTCAACTTATATCAAGAAAATTCAAAAATATTTTGAAGTCTGCAAATGCAGAGCACCGTTTCCCCCGCGGCTCCGTCCAGGGTGACCGTAATAAACTGGCTCATCCACACAAAGGTTTATTTGCCTACCTGCTGTAAACCCGACAGGGGAGCCGGTTGATAACGCGGTCGGACTTGAGCCGGCGGTAGTCCTCCCAGAGGTCCTTGAGGGCGGTGGCCGACAGCACCGCCACGATGGGGAACACGGAAGCCTCCGGCTGGAAGGCCTCCACCACCGGCACGAAGTTCAGCGCCGCCAGGAACACGAAGTAGCAGTTGGCGTAGCGGTGGAGCTGCTCCAGAAGGTTCCGCGGCAGGAAGGACAGCAGGGTGTACTTGGTGGTCCGGATCTTGTTCCCGTCGTACGAGTCCAGGACTTTGAGCAGCTCTCTGTCCCGCGAGCAGGAGGCCACCACCGTCCGGCTCTTACTCTTCCTCCCTGGCGAGGAGGAGTGGAGTCGATACGGATGCTCCAGGCTAGACATGAGTCCTCCTCCGGTCCTCTGGTAGAGGGTTAGGGTTAGGGTCCGTAGTGGAACTATAGGCGCGGACGTCTCCAGAAACACGTTCTGTGAATCTTACATGCTGTAGCGATGGTGGTTAAACAGCCGTGGTCTCCGGTGTTGGTCTCCGGGGGTTTCCCGGACAGATCCACACTCCTTCCCCACGACGACAGCGAGATAACCCGCTAGTTGAGATCTGAAAAGTCCTGTTGCTGTTGACGATATTATATAATACGATACTACTACACTACAGACCTCAGAGGCAGCACGCCCGGCGCATCACGACCAAACTCCAACTTTTTTACAGCCTTCCCGTCAAGATACTAGGATCCGGTCAATAAGCCACAGCGTGGGCTGTGCCGTCAAGAGTCTCATTATATACACCAGCTGTTCAAATCTCTAGGAGCTCTTTTTGCGATTATTAACTCGCAGGCAGATTACAGGTTTATCTGAAAGTCGAGCCGTTTGAAAAAGCGAGTGAGTGTTTTTGCAGGGTGAGCTTTTGATGGAAGCTGCCGACGGACGGACGGACACAACGGCAGATACTGGTGTCCAGCAGTGCTCTGTACAACTCACTTTCTTTATGTACTTTTTTTTTTTTTTATCTCTTGTATATTAGAGTAGAGTAGAGTAGAGTAGAGACCTACTCAACCCCCCCCCCCCCCCCCCCTGGGCCCTACCTCTGCAGGCTACACATATTTGTTCAAAGGTCAAAATGTTACTAGAACATAATCATAACTCGACAATTCCGTGTGGGGAAATTGTGAAAGTGTGGGTGATGCCTGTGCACCGCCGGCCAACGGGAGAGGGTCTGATGAGATCCTCTGAGAGAATTGTTGAATAGATACACAAATGTTCTAGAATGTTCTATTATGACATCATACTGTGACATCGTATACTAAGCAGTATGCACAATAGGAGAAAAAGAAAAAAATAGATATATAATATATATATATATATATATATATATATATATATATATATATATATATATATATATATATAAATAAAGTGGGTATATGTTTTGTACATAAAACTATGAAACTTTTGTAACCTTTTGTTTTTGCAAAATGATTTACTGAATTATGTTTCTTTTTTGTATTATTTTTTGTGTGTAAATAATGTAATGTAAAAAGGGTAGGCAATTATAAGCCTCGGCTTCAGCCTACACCTTTTCGGTCATTTTTTTTTTTAATTTTAATATTCTACTACTATGCTTTGTAAAAGAAGACTGAAATAAAAATCATTCATATTCATATTCCTCAAACAAAATATATCCCTACTGAGTACAATGGCACAACCCGCAAGTCTCTACGACAAAAGGTTCAAAAGATACAAAAAGGGGGTGTGACCTAAGGATCGGGGGAGTGGTCAACATAGTGGTCAACATAGACCAATGAAAGAGGACATCCCTACTAAGTACAATGGCACAACCCGCAAGTCTCTATGACAAACGGTTCAAAAGATACAAAAAGGGGGTGTGGCCTACGGATCGGGGAAGTGGTCAACATAGACCAATGAAAGAGGATATCCCTACTGAGTACAATGGCACAACCCGCAAGTCTCTACGACAAACGGTTCAAAATATACAAAAGGGGGCGTGGTCTAATGGGTGTGGCCTAATGATCGGGGGAGTGGTCAACATAGACCAATGAAAGAGGATATCCCTACTGAGTACAATGGCACAACCCGCAAGTCTCTACGACAAACGGTTCAAAAGATACAAAAAGGGGGCGTGGCATAAGGGTGTGGCCTAATTATCGGGGGAGTGGTCAACATAGAACAATGAAAGAGGATATCCCTACCGAGTACAATGCCACAACCCGGAAGTCTCTACGACAAACGGTTCAAAAGATACAAAAGGGGTGTGTGGCCTAAGGGGGTGTGGCCTAATGATCGGGGGAGTGGTCAACATAGACCAATGAAAGAGGATATCCCTACTGAGTACAATGCCACAACCCGCAAGTCTCTACGACAAACGGTTCAAAAGATACAAAAAGGGTGTGTGGCCTAATGATCAAGGGGTAATCCCCTGAAGGGGGAGGAGCCGAACATGGGGGCGTGGTCAACATAGACCAATGAAAGAGGATATCCCTACTGAGTACAATAGCACAACCCGCAAGTCTCTAGGACAAACGGTTCAAAAGATACATGTGAAGGGTTATGTGCGATATTGTGTAATTCCGTCGACAATTGTGGCCTGTGTGGCGATCGGAAAACAAGGGAAGGAACGGTAAAATAATCTGATTTTAGCTATAGTGGAGAGCCCATTCGTGTCTATGTGGAGCATGACTTTCAAAGAAATTGTCATAAGTTGAGATAGAAATGTCCAATTCCATTTATTTTTCTTTTGTGAGCGAGGGGACAATCGTGTCATCGGTTTGATGTTTTTATATCTACGTCCAAAATTGAGATCACTGTCGTAATTTACAAAAAGTGATGGTAAAACAAAAAAATTCAGCTTCTACACTCTACATTACATTTACATTTAGTCATTTAGCTGACGCTTTTATCCAAAGCGACTTACAAGTTCTGTACGACAAGTCATCAGGACGGGTACAACTCTATCAGCTGAGTAACAATGTTCATCAAAGTGTTGCGTGTTACAGTGTAGTAGGGCTGTCCCCGACTAAGGATTTGGATGGTCGACTATGATTGGCCAAAATTTGCCGTTAGTCGACTATTGGTCGAAAAAAATATAATTATAATAATAATATTTTTTTTTTATTATTTTTTTATTATTATTATTATTTTTTATCATTCCATTTGGGCTGTGGGGGATGCTTATGTCTGAAGGAGTCGACTGAAGGCTTCTTGTCCTCTGCAAAAGCATGCAATTGGTCCACTGATGGATACATCTTGATATTTGTCTAGTCTAGTGTGTTCATTAGACGGTGAAATCCTCTTTCAGTGCCTCTGTGCCTGTTTTTGTAGGCAGTTAGCCTCTGGTATGCGTGCCATTAGCGTTAGCCACGCTTCTAGGCCTCTTTTCTTTTGGAAAAAATGATAATAAAAAAAGAATATATATATATATACTTTTTTTTTTTTTTTTTTTACTAGTCGACTACTATTAGGGTTAGATTTATTTTATTATTATTATTATTATTATTATTATTATTATTATTATTATTATTATTATTATTATTATTATTATTATTATTATTATTATTATTATTTCAGATAATAGTTGAAGAAGTGCGTCTTTAGTCGACGGCGAAAGATTGGACGTGATTCGGCTGTCCTAACTGGGGTGGGTAATTCATTCCACCATTGTGGGGCAAGGACTGAGAATAGGCGACTTCTCTTTGATGACCCTCCCGGAGCTTGGATAGGAGTAGGTCTGAGGCGGCCAGAAGATGCAGAGCGTAGGGGTCTTGAGGGTGTGTAGTTAGAGACCATTGACCGGAGGTAGGCAGGAGCGGTTCCCTTTGCTGCACGGTATGCCAGGACGAGGGCCTTGAAGCAGATACGTGCAGCAAGGGGGAGCCAGTGCAGGTCCCTAAGAAGTGGGGTGACATGGGCCGACTTCGGTAGGTTCGAGATCAGGCGGGCCGCTGCGTTCTGAATGAGTTCTGGCTGTTCTGCCATTAATTCCTTATGGACCAAAATTTAGCGTTTAAAGTCGATTTGTAGCCAAACGGTGCGGTGAAACTTTCCAAAAAGTAATAGCAACTCGAGGTGGACCAAGCCGGTCGTTTTGATATCTTACACTTGTGTGTGGTGTGAAAGCTCTGGCAGGAGTTACTGGACAAAAATCGGCGGAATAAATAATAAATAGTAGGTCACCCACACTAATAAAAGGAAATTACTCACAAAAGTGCACATAAAAAGGGCATTACATATACAGCTACACACATACAGCTACACACATACAGCTACACACATTCATACCAACATTCTTGTACATAAATACAGCATTATGATCTTTGTGTATTTTTCACTCACCTGCTGTAGCCCCGCCCCCCACCACTCACCCACCCACCCATCACCTACCGCTGTAGCCCCGCCCCCCACCACTCACCCACCCACCCATCACTCACCCGCTGTAGCCCCCCCACCACCCCTGTAGCCCCGCCCCCACCATTCACCCGCTGTAGCCCCGCCCCTGCTGTAGCCCCGCCCCCACCACTCACCCGCTGTAGACCCGGGCGGTGTTGTTGTTGACCCTCCTGTCGAAGCAGTAGCGCCTGTAGTCCTCCAGGGCGTCCTTGACGGCGATGACGGCGAGCACCACCACCAGGGGGATCATGGTGATCTCCTTCTGGAAGGCCTCCACCACCGGCACCCAGTTCAGCAGCACCAGGAACAGGAAGTACAGGTTGGCCGCTCTGCACAGGAAGTAGAGAGGAACCTGTCAAAGCCTCTTCTTCTTCTTCATGACACTGAATAGATGTAGGAGTATAACACACACTTCTTCTTCTTCATGTGCTGCACACAGCAGCATCACACCTGGACAAGAGGCAGGGGAACTATGTGAGAATGCTGTTCATCGACTACAGCTCAGCATTCAATACCATAGTCCCCTCCAAACTCATAGCCAAGCTCAGGGACCTGGGCTTGAACTATGACCTGTGCCAGTGGGTCTTGGACTTCCTGACGGGCAGACCCCAGGTGGTAAGAGCCGGCAACTGCACCTCCTCATCCATCACGCTCAACATAGGGGCCCCCCAGGGCTGTGTTCTGAGCCCCCTCCTCTACTCCCTGTACACACATGACTGCGTAGCACAGCGGAACAACAACACCATCATCAAATTTGCTGATGACACAGTAGTGGTGGGCCTGATCTCTGCCAACGACGAAAGGGCCTACCTGGAAGAGGTAGAGAACCTGTCACAGTGGTGTCAGGAGAACTGCCTCTCCCTGAACGTCAGCAAAACAAAAGAGATGATTGTGGACTTCAGGAGGTCGGGGGTCAAGGACTACAGCCCCCTCAGCATCGACGGGGCACCGGTTGAGAGAGTGAACAGTTTCAAGTACCTCGGAGCCCACATATCCGAGGACTTGACATGGACCACACACATTGACAGTGTTGTGAAGAAGGCACGACAACGCCTCTACTTCCTCAGGCGCCTAAGGAAGTTCCAAGTCAGTCAGAAGATCCTTAGGAACTTCTACTCATGTACAATAGAGAGCATCCTGACCGGCAACATCACCTCCTGGTTTGGGAATAGCACTGCACAAGACCGTAGCAGACTACAAAGAGTGACACGCTCAGCCGAACGCACAATTGGAGGGGGGCTTCCCACCCTCCAGAACATTTACAACAAGCGGTGCAAGGGGAAGGCTAAGAGAATTATTAAGGACTCGAGCCACCCGAACAACTGCCTCTTTGAACTGCTGCGGTCAGGCAAGCGATACCGGAGTCTTAAGGCGAGCACAGAAAGACTCAGAAGAAGCTTCTATCCCCAGGCCATCAGGCTGCTAAACGAACAATAATCGCTAAACGAACAATAATCACTATGCAACAACCATCAAATGCACACAGCACACACACCCACACGCACACACTCACTCAAACAAACAACACACTGCAGCACCCACTCTCCACACTTTAGATCACACAAACACACTTACACTTTATATTTATTGATAAAGGATTTGCACTGCAACTCGTACACCTACTGTGAATTGTACCTAAATTGCACCTCGTCCCATTTCCCCATTTCTGCCTTGCACTATATAGTATTGTATATTAGTACACTGCACAGTATTGTATATTGTATGGTAGCTACGTCTATTCTGCATCGAGCATTGTACATATGTCTAAACTGAACACTGTGACCTCTTTTTTTTACTTCTAATTTGACTATGTTTTTATTTCATACTTATCTTGTCTTGCACAGTCTCTGGAGCGCAACAGTAAGAAGCATTTTGTACAAAAGTATTCTGTACTTCTGTATGACAACTATTAAAGAAACTTGAAACTTGAAACTTGAACACTGAATAGATGTAGGGTATAACACACACTTCCTCTTCTTCACGACACTGAATAGATGTAGGGGCATAACACACATGCACACATCTTTGCAGAGTTTGATCTGTGGAATCTGTGGAATGTCAAATCCAGCTGGAACTTTAAGCCGTCAGAAAAGCAGAATATGCAGTAGGTCCGTTCTACTCCAGTGTTTACAAACACTAAACAAAATCTTTTAAAAAGCTGCTGTAGATAACACATGCGGCCTGTAGGTGTCGCTCTAGAGCACCAGCATGTAATTTATTCAATCTGGTGCATTCCACGCAGGGAAACAGGAAGTAAGGAGGGGATCACGTGGGGAAACAGGAAGTAGGGAGGGGATCACGATTGGACTCGTGGCTCAGGCTGAGATCCAGACGCCACCGTACACCACTTCCCAGTATATTGCTAGCCAATGTACAATCAATAGACAATAAACTGGATGACATCCGAGCAAGGATTCAATATCAAAGAGACGTTAGGGACTGCAATGTCCTTTGCTTCACCGAAACATGGCTCACACCGGAGGTTCCAGATCACGCAATTCAACCAGCGGATCACTTCTTTATCCATCGAAAGGATCGGACATCATCAGAGTCCGGTAAACAACGTGGAGGAGGTATTGCCTTCATGTTTAACAAAAATTGGAGTGATCCAACGAACGTGAAGGAATTATCCAACCACTGCTCCCCAGAACTGGAATATATAACCATCAAGTGTCGTCCTTTCTTCCTCCCGAGGGAGTTAACGGCGATCGTCCTGGTCGGAGTGTATATTCCACCGCAAGCCAGCAACAAGGTTGCGCTCTCCAGACTACACGACGAGGTAAATAGAATACAAGTGGCTAACGTTAACGCCGCCATTTTAGTACTGGGAGATTTCAATAGCGCCAATCTGAGAAAGGTATTGCCTGACTTCTATCAGCATGTGACTTGCAACACCAGAGGCGGTAACATCCTAGATCACTGTTACACGCAATTTAAAGGTGGCTACAAGGCTCATTCTGATAGTGGCTTTGGCAAGTCAGATCACGCATCCATTTTCCTTTCACCAAAGTACAGACAGAGAATTAAAAGTACTCCCGTAGTCTCGCGAGAGGTGCAGAAATGGGATCTGACGTCAGAAGAGACGATCCGGTCAGTGTTTCACCACACAGACTGGATTGTGTTCCGCGACACAGATAACATTAATGCCTACACGGAGACAGTGCTGGACTATGTCTGTACTAGGGTGAAAGAAACAATCCCCACTACCAAAATGAAAGTTTACCCAAATCAAAAACCCTGGGTAGACAAATCCGTCCGTGAAGCTCTGAGAGAGCGCACCAAAGCATACAATGACGGCCTAGTGGCAGGCAACATGAATGACCACAAGGTGGCGCGACACAACGTAAGGAGGACAGTGTCAGAGGCCAAACGGCGCTACAGGGATAAAATTGAACTCCAGTTTGAACAAGCTGACTCTAGAGCTATGTGGCAGGGGCTCAAAACGATGACAGACTACAAAGGCGCCTCCCTCAAACTGAACAGTGACATCTCCTTAGCAAACGACCTCAATACCTTCTATGCGAGGTTTGATGCTGGTAATAACAACACCAGCTCACAAGCCTCGGCAATGGGGGGGGGGGGGGTCGGCTGCTGATGGAGGCGCAGTGTTCAGGGTAACAGAGCATGAGGTGAGGCGGACCTTTAAAAAAGTGAATATCAGGAAGGCAGCAGGTCCGGACGGCATCCCCGGCCGCGTCCTAAAAGTCTGTGCCGACCAACTGGCCCCAGTATTCACTGACATATTTAACCTGTCCTTAGAACAGGCTGTCATCCCCACCTGCCTGAAGAAGTCCACTATTATCCCTGTACCCAAAAAATCCAAGCCTGCTTGCCTCAACGACTACCGCCCGGTAGCTCTCACCTCTATAGCCATGAAGTGCTTTGAGAAGCTAGTAAAGGGCTACATCTGCTCCTCCCTCCCCATCAACATGGACCCCCTGCAATTTGCATACCGCCCCAACAGGTCCACGGAGGACGCCATATCCCATGTGCTGCACACAGCAGCATCACACCTGGACAAGAGGCAGGGGAACTATGTGAGAATGCTATTCATCGACTACAGCTCGGCATTCAATACCATAGTCCCCTCCATACTCATAGCCAAGCTCAGGGACCTGGGCTTGGGCTATGACCTCTGCCAGTGGGTCTTGGACTTCCTGACTGGCAGACCCCAGGTGGTGAGAGCAGGCAACTGCACCTCCTCATCCATCACCCTCAACATAGGGGCCCCCCAGGGCTGTGTTCTGAGTCCCCTCCTCTACTCCCTGTACACACACGACTGTGTGGCTCAGCGGAGTAGCAATACAATCGTCAAATTTGCTGACGACACAGTGGTGGTGGGCCTGATCTCTGCCAACGACGAGAGGGCCTACCTGGAAGAGGTCAAGGTCCTGGCGGGATGGTGCCAGGAAAACAGCCTCTCCCTGAACGTCAGCAAAACAAAGGAGATGATTGTGGACTTCAGGAGGTCGGGGGTCAAGGACTACAGCCCCCTCAGCATCGACGGGGCACCGGTTGAGAGAGTCAACAGCTTCAAGTACCTCGGAGCCTACATATCCGAGGACTTGACATGGACCACACACATTAACAGTGTGGTGAAGAAGGCACGACAACGCCTCTACTTCCTCAGGCGCCTAAGGAAGTTCCAAGTCAGCCAGAAGATCCTTAAGAACTTCTACTCATGTACAATAGAGAGCATCTTGACCGGCAACATCACCTCCTGGTTTGGGAATAGCACTGCAAAAGACCAAAGCAGACTACAAAGAGTGACACGTTCAGCCGAACGCACAATTGGAGGGGGGCTCCCCACCCTCCAGAACATTTACTACAAGCGTTGCAAGGGCAAGGCTAAGAGAATCATTAAAGACTCCAGTCACCCGAACAACTGCCTCTTCGAACTGCTGCGGTCAGGCAAGCGATACAGGAGTCTCAAGGCGAGCACAGAAAGACTCAGAAGTAGCTTCTATCCCCAGGCCATCAGGCTGCTAAACGAACAATGAATGAACACTACACAACAACAACCACCAAACGCACATAGCACACACATCCACACGCACACACTCACTTTAAACAAACACACTGTAGCATCCACTCCACACACTTTATAGCACACACCCACTTTAAACAAACACACTGTAGCACCCACTCCCCACACTTTATATTTATGGATGAAGGATTGCACTACAACTCGTACACCTTACTGTAAATTGTACCTAAAATTGTACCTCATCCCATTTCTGCTTTGCACTAGATAGTACTGTACATTAGTACACTGCATAGTATTGTGTATTGTATATTATATGGTAACTCAGAACATTGTACATATGTCTATACCGAACACTGTGACCTCATTTTCTTCTTCTAAATTCATGCTATATTATGTTATTATGTTATTTGATACTATCTTGTCTAGCACAGTCTCTGGAGCGTAACAGTAAGAAGCATTTTGTATGAAAGTATTCTGTACTTCTGTATGACAACTATTAAAGAACTTGAACTTGAACTTCTTTTCTTTTCCTCCATTCACCACTTTTAGCTCTTCTTTAGCCCTATGTATTTGTCTATCTTGTTTTTAACCCTTTCACTGCCACACGACAGCCGGTTAACCCTTTCACTGTGACAATACAGAAGGTTAGGCCTTTACTATCACACAACCGACGGCGATGCTCCATCATTAGCATAATTAGAGGAGGTCGCGGATGCGGAGCTAATGAAGCTAATGATGGAACATCGCCGTCGGTTGTGTGATAGTAAAGGGTTAACCTTCTGTCATGTGGCAGTGAAAGGGTTAACACTTACTAAATATGTGTATGTTATGCAACTGTTTCCATTAAAGCCCAACATCCAGGTTAAACCCTACTGATCAATTATGGGTAGTTTACATCATTGGTATATAATTTCATTATTTATTTTTTTCCATTTGACACCGGAAATGCCACTCCGAAAGAGTTAAAAAGGTCCACGCACGAATAACATGCACGCGCGAATCAAAAAAGCTTATCAAACGCCGACGTCACTACAGGTGCATATTAATGAGCCGAATCTAAAAGCTTATCAGACGCTAGCACGGCCGTGACGTCACTTCAGGAAACGTATGCCTTGCCCGTCCGGGTCATAGTCTACTCGATATATGGCACTGGCTAACGTTAGCATTATGTCTACTGTCGTGAACCATTTGAGATCGGGGCATGTAGATCAATGGTGGCCCACTCGGTGCATCACAGTTAGCCTATAGCTCCGCCGTCCCTGCGGGTGGTTCTCTCCTCTTTGTGTGCCCCCGTCCTCGCGGGTGTCCTGCGGAGGAGCTTGTGGACGCGACAACAGCGGCGGCCGTAGGGTGTTTGAGCCTGTAGCGTTAGTTAGCTCATAGCTATCGTGTACCACTAGCCTTTAAGGGCTCGAGCACCCTACGGCTGCCGCCGTTGTCGCGTCCATGGGCCCCCCGGCAGGGTACCCGTGGGGACGGGGTGTACAGAGAGGAGAGAACCATTTTGGGTCGGCCGTTCATGCCGGCCAGCGAGCCGGATGTCGGGATATGTTGTTAGCACAATAGCTACCAAGCTAAGCTATGTTAGCTACTAACGTTATAAACACAATATGTACAACGACACAATGATTTACATTATTACAAATATGGTAACGTGGTTGTGGCTTTTACAAATAGTGGTTAGCTTTAGAGATGGATGGCTATAATCACGGAGCAATAGTGTTAGGTGAAACAGATACATTTTCATTCGGCTAGTAGTAGTAAGCATATATCTATGGTAGCAAGGCTCTCTGCCTGCAGTGCCTGCCACTAGCTGTGTGTGACTCTCAGCGCCCCCTGGTGAGCCCCCTGGTGCCCTGCACCTGTTGTGACGAGATAATTTCGATTACACACGCACGTTATGAACCATTGATTAAAATATCCACGTGCGTGGTGATTGTGTTGGGCAGACAAAATGTTTGATAAAAACGCTAAAACTGGGTAAATTTCAATACTTTTTTTTTCCTTCTTCATGAAAGTCACCGTTGGCCTAGTCCACATTGTTTATTGAACAAAAATACAACGTGAAGGTTGGCCTTTAACTGTTTTTAAATAGCTGTTATGCTGTGATGGACATCTGAATCTCCCCTCTGGGATAAATAAAAGGTGTTCAATTCAATACATGCAACATGTAAACAACAACATTCATTTTTAAGTTTAAGCCATCACATTTTTTTTATGATAAATCCATTAATCAATGATTTTTACGGGGGAAAGACAATACTTTTATCCGCACCTTGTATGGATCCAATAGGTTCCCTCATGATTACTTTTTTAAAAGTTAAAAAGTTGGAATTAATTAACCAAAAGGATGTTAGTGATGTCAGAGTGATGTCACAGTGACATCCGATCACGTGAATTTCAGAAGATCGGGATCAAAAAAAGAAAAAAAAAATGATTTTTTTTAATTTATTTATTTTTAAACTTATTTTTTTTAATTCAACAAACATGACCATGTTCACGTCTTAAACTCATACTGAGGCCTTAGTTTCGGTTTTAAATTGCATATCATCATTCATTTATTTATTGTCACAGAGCAGAAGAATTTTGCCAAAACAAACGCATTTCCTTTGATTTAATTATACATCAAATGATTTATGTCAAGGATGAGAGACATCCACTAGTTGCAGAACTTGCAGTCACCTGATTTTTACAGACGATGGCGCCATTGCTCTCATGAAGCAGCAGGTTGGAGGCAGAGTTTTTAGATTACTCCGGTTGCAATGCCTCGCTTGAATGAAGTAAACTTTTCACCTGGATAACGTCAACATTCAGGGTGAATGTAATGTGAGAAATTGGGATGGGAGATTTATTTTTTTATTTTAATTTTTTTTATTATAATTTTTTTTTATAATTATATATATTTTTTTATCGGATCGGGAAAGATCGGTATCGGTAGATACTCAAAATCACATGAACGGGATCGGATCGGGAGCAAAAAAATATGATCGGGACATCCCTACTACTACTACTACTACTACTACTACTACTACTACTACTACTACTACTACTACTACTACTACTACTACTACTACTACTACTGCTAATACTACTAATACTACTACTACTACTGCTACTACTACTACTAATACTGCTGCTACTGCTACTACTACTACTACTACTACTACTACTAAAAAGTGCATCCGGCTTCAACATGGACGGTCGCATTTTACGTAGCTCCCGTAACCAACGCAACAGAGCAACAACAACAAAGTACTTTGCGCATTTTCTACTTTCCCTCCTGTGGATTATGGATTTGTACCTGAATTCACAACTCAAGCAGCAACTCCAGACAGAAGTGGATGATAGCGAAAATGTAAAACAGCAGTCCCATTGCGACTTCTATTTGTTAACGGGCACGGAGAGGAAACATCCAGCCTTCGGAGCCACGACCATCCACACAGTACTTACTGCAAATCCGGAACGAAAGAAATTACCCCCGGCAGGCAAGTGTAATAAGAGATCAATGTTTTTATTATACCTGCTCATGTCGGGTGACATTCATCAGAACCCTGGTCCCGTAATGACACGGAACCAGAGACTACAGTCAAATCTGCTGATCCAAGAAGCAGCAGCCAGCACAACAGATCAACGGCTACCCACACATACTGCGGCTAACGACATGATCAACGGCAACATTCCTCCTCTGCCACCCCTGCAAAAGAACCCACGAGAGGCCACAGCGAGAGGGAAGGAACCGGGGTTCACAACCGAGGCGCCCAGCACGTCGCGGGGACAAAACAGCGAGGCATCGCTCCTCACACCGGCGCCGGAGATCAACAGCATCCACGCAATTGACGCTTCAGCCAGCAGTTGCACCAGCCGACCAGCAAGCGGCGACATACCCTCACAGAAGCCCCAGCGGACTCGGCGAGTGGCTAAAGGGAGAGCGGCGCGGGACATCGAGACCACCAAGGACCCGACGGTTAGCTTGGCTGGCCCCGCCAAGGCCGCCATGCCAGCAAGTCTACCCGGGCCGAGGCCAGGACAAAAGGCACCCCCCCTCCCCCACAATGGAGTACAATCAGACATATCTGTAATCAACCAGCCCCCCCCCCACATCGCGGGCTTTCACACAAAGGAATACAGACACCAGCAAAGGACAAAGCATCACCCCTCCCCCCCCTCCCCACCCACGGCACAAACAGCAACAACGCCCCCCCTCCCCCCACCACAGGACAGGACACAATGGAACAGAGTTACCTCAACTGTGACGACATCAAACTTATTACAAGCAAAAATGGACTTCACATATTTCATCTGAATACAAATAGCCTGAGACCGAAACTGGCTGAAATCAAACAGTTGTTTTTAAACGGTAAGGCTAACATATTGTGTTTCACAGAAACAAAATTAGACTCATCTGTACAGGATCCAGAGATTGAAATTGAAAACTACTCAATAGTCAGGAGGGATAGGAACCAGTATGGAGGTGGCGTCTGTGTGTATATACACAAGGATACCAAATACATCAACCGTACTGACCTTAACCATGATGAAATTGAAACTGTTTGGATTGAAATCTTATTAGACAGGGCGAAACCGGTACTAGTAGGCACAATCTATAGACCACCAGAACAGAGTGGGTTTTATGACACACTTGATGGGTGTTTAGCTGGGGTGGAGGGGGTAGAAAAAATTCTTATTGGGGACTGGAACACGGATATGCTGCGTAAATCAGCACCCGTCTTCAAGGCCTTCAGTAGATTTTCTGACCTGCACGGTTTCAGCCAGCTAATCACACAACCCACAAGGGTATGCGATTCGACACAAACCACCATTGACCTCATTTTGACCTCTGACAAGTCCATGATCTCCAGTAAAGGGGTGATAGCATGCGGGTTAAGTGATCATTATATGATTTTCTGTACCCGCAAAAAGCTAAAACAGAAGGCCGGCTGTCACAAAACAGTCACATCTAGAGACCTCAAAACTTACTCTAGAGAGGCCTTTAACCTAGAACTGGGGAGCTTGGACTGGTCAGATGAGCTCAGTGGTACACAGGTTGAAGAAACATGGCTTGGATTCAAAACCAAATTCACAGCAATACTCAACAACATGGCACCGATAAGAACCACCAGGGTTAAAAATCGCGCTGAGGCATGGATGCACACTGAAATACTGGCCGCTATGAAAACCAGAGACAAAAAATGCTCTGAACTTCATAAAAGTCAGACAAAGCTTTCCAAAAGCTCAAACAGTGAACTCCAAGCCCACGTGGTTGAACTAAAAATCCAAAGAAACAGACTAAGAAATGACGTAAACACCATGATCAGAACCGCAAAAAGAAATTTCATCAACGACAAAACTGAGGAAAACAAAAACAAACCCCGCGAACTTTGGAAATTACTCAATAATCAACTAGGCTGCAGTAAAAAACTTAAAACCAGATTCTCAAACATAAACATAAAGACGGACAACACGCTCATCACAGACAAGCTGGATGTAGCCAATTACTTAAACATCTTCTTCACAAACATAGCCACAACACTGGTAAACAAACTACCCTCCCACTCAGGGCATTATGGGGTAGAACACATAGTAGCATACTACAAAAACCTAGGGGTCCACAAAGACGACTTCAAACTTGAAATGGTAACAACCGATGAGGTACTCAAAAAATTGAGCGCCCTCCAACCTAACAAGGCCACTGGCCATGACAACATCCCCTCCAAATTCCTCAGAGACGCAGCAGCCGCCATCACCCCAGTCATCACACACATAATAAACCTCTCTATAAAACAGGGGCACGTCCCCAAGGACTTCAAAATTGCGAGAGTGACCCCTCTACACAAAAAGGGCAGCAAATTAGACCCAGGCAACTACCGCCCTGTTTCTATTCTTACCTCCATCTCGAAAGTCATGGAGAAAATAGTCTACGAACAGGTCGAAAAGTACCTGGCGGAAAAAAACCTAATCTACGAATTCCAATCTGGCTTCAGAACGTCCCACTCCACTGACACATGCCTCCTCTATTTGAACGACCACATCAAACAAGAGGTGGACGCTGGCAAATACTGCGGCATGGTCATGCTGGACCTACAAAAGGCCTTCGACACTGTCAATCACTCCATTCTAATGGACAAGCTAAAAGCAATTGGTTTTGATAGCCTATCAGTGAGCTGGATGCAATCCTACCTGGAGGGGAGAGAACAGATGGTAGAGGTAAACGGTACTCTATCCCCCCCCCTCACAGTGAGCTGTGGTGTTCCACAAGGAAGCATACTAGGACCGCTACTCTTCCTAATTTATGCAAATGACATGTCGTCAGCCTGTGACTGCAACTTGTTCCTGTTTGCGGACGACTCAGCCCTGCTGGTCTCTGACAAGAACAAATTGCAGGTTGAAAAAACCCTCAGCACGGAACTAGGCAAAATCTGCATATGGCTCGCTGATAACAAACTATCATTACACATGGGCAAAACAGAGTCCATTCTCTTCGGTTCAAATAACAAACTCAGCAAGACCGACGGCTTCTCAGTTACAGTGGGTGACAATATTGTCACAAGGAAAGACGAAATTACCTACCTGGGTTCCATCCTAGAGGCAAATCTTTCCTGTGACAAAATGGCATCCAATGTAATAAAAAAAGTCAACCAACGAACTAGATTCTTGTACCGGATCTCCTCTCTGGTAAACAAGAATACCCTGAGGACTCTGGCAGGAGCACTCATTCAAGGGTACTATGACTATGCGTGCACCTCATGGTACCAAAGCACCTCAAAGGCGCTTAAAACAAAATTACAAACATCACAAAACAAACTGGTCAGACTACTACTTGACCTGAACCCCAGAACCCACCTCACCCCTGCCCACTTTGCCAACCTAGGATGGCTTAGAGTAGACGACAGAGTACAGCAACTTGCAATGGGCCTGGTCTACAAGATACACTATACGACCGGGGTGCCCATGTACATGTCAAAATACTTCCCAAAGGTCAGTGAATACCACAACCACTACACCAGAGGAAGCTCAACAAATCATGTTAAACCCAGATTCGGCTCAAACAAGGGACTAAACACGTTTCGCAATTATGCCACAACAATGTGGAACGCCCTACCCAAAGCTGTAAAGGAATGTGAATCCCTGCCCACATTCAAAACCGCCCTTAAAGAGCACCTACGGGAGGCTGCAATTCGAAACTGGCCACCGTAAATGCCCAAAACCCCCACCACCTCCTAATAGACAGTCTCCTCCCCACCGCATGTATATATTCCCTCCCCGCCGTATGTATATTCCCCTCCCACCCACCCACCCCCTCCTAATGTACAGTCCCCTCCCCATCATATGTATATACTCTGTCAGGATCTAGGGGTAACAGTACTGTATATTTGAATACCGCCTATGTCACAAATGTATCAGTACTAAATACCTATATGTCCCTATGCCATAAATGTCATGTATGTTATGTATGTCATAAATGTCTATATGAATTGAAAATGGGGGACCCTGATGGAAACAAGACAAACGTCTTTCTCAGGTCTGCATCCCCTTAACAATTGTATGTATTGAGCCGTACTGTATTGTACCCATTCTGCAATCTGTTAAATAAAGTTTTCATTCATTCATTCATACTACTGCTGATACTGCTACTACTACTACTACTACTGCTACTAATACTACTACTGCTACTACCATAGGCGCCTCCGTAATTGAGCAGGCGAAGCGGGTGCTCTACCAGTATTGAACTTGGGGGAGCAAACTCGTCTCTTTGCTCCCTCACTTTTTGATCATATGATATATCCCCCCCCCCCCCCCATATATAAATATTATCTAACCATAACTATGTAATTTCAATCAAATTAATAATACGCAATGACACTTAATAGCAAGTTTTTAAGTTTCCAAAGACTGCGACACCCCCCTGTCCGATATGGTTTGATCCAGCCCCCAGCAGACAGAGCGGACGCGCACTCCAGTCTCACAGCGCTGCAGGCAGCCTCCAGGTGTAAACTGATACGCAGGCAGCGTGAACACTTTGTCACAACAGCAGGATCTTCCACTAAGTAAGTTCAGTTGTTCGAACAAACTATTATGTTAGACATCATCTTTACTATTGAGTGGTATAACTTCTACCACGCAATACAATAAAATTGTTTCCTGGTCCGAAATGCCATCTGGTCAATAATAATAATAACAAAGTTTCCCTCTGGTTGGCGTTAGCTTTAGTGCTAGCCGCTAGCTAACGTTGTCATATATCTAGATATGTGGTGTCGTCAGCTGGATAACGTTGACTTCGTTTGCAAATTTTAACGTTCGCAGACGAGCAGGGCCGGATTAACGACGGCCGCGGCCCGTGGGCCTTTAGTGACGAGGGCCCCCCCAAATTATTTTTTTTTTTTTTTTTTTATTATTATTATAATAATAATGCAATAAAAGTCTGAAAATGAAGGGATTATGTCCATGAGTGTCATTTTTAGAAATTAAGGCCTGCCTCTTATATAAGCCTCTCTAATAAAGGCCTGGTGCTCTTTGCAGCTGAGGTAAATAGAAGACCCGTCCTATATTTGAGGATTTACGGTAAATCAAGATGTTCAATTATCTTAAGGTACAATACCTGAAATGAAAATGTGTGTGTGTGTGTGTGTGTCCAGCCAACCAGGTAACATGGCAGAAAAAAGAAAGAATACAGACATCGGAGCATTTCTCAGTACACCAAAACGCAAAGTAAGAACCCTAGTAGCCTAATAGCTCAAAGACTTAAAGGGCGGGCTCCACAAATAATGGATTGCACGGTGTTAATTGCACCCTTACTTACAATTCATTATGAATTGTAAATCGGGGACCCTGATGTAAACAAAACAAAAGTATTTTTCTGGTCTGCATCCCCTTAACAATTGTGTGTATTGAGCCGTACTATATTGTACCCATTCTGCAATATGTTAATTCCATTTTTTAATATTATTATTATTATTATTATAGTAATTGGCTATCATACTGCAATATAAACTGAGTTTTATAGTGAAAAGAGCAGCTTTATGTGAGGTTTCTGTCCTTGCCTTCTCACTCGTTCTGTTCCTTTAACCACCCTCGCTTTGTTTTCATTCATTTTTTCTGTCAAGTATTTCAATTCCCTCGTTCACACGTTTCTCCCCGTTGACGTCATCTGAGACGTCGCTGATTGGTTCTCTCACTTCCCCACGCTTTTCAATCACATTCCCCAGCTGTCACTGCTTTTCAATCAATCGATCCCTCATTATTTATACCCCGTTTTCCCCACCCTAAGTTGTTGGTTCGTTTTGATTTGTCGCTGGATGTTTTTCCCCGTTGCTTCTGTTTCACTGTGCTATTCTCCAGGGATTCCTAGAAGCCTTCGCTTGGATACCTGCTCCGTGGCGCGCGCTCGCCTCCACTGTTGTTCCTGTTCCTTTTACGCAGCTCGTCTGGGTGAGTTTTTCTAGATTGACTGTCTTGACCTATTTCCGATTTTCGTGTGTAACCTTTACACTGAAGTCTACCACCTTTTTGTCAGACAGTCACTCACCCAGCCATTATCGTTTTTGCTCTTTCCTTTATGGAATAATATTTTTGGGATCTTCCACCTCCCACTGTGTATTTACACGAAGATATTATTTCACATTTGGACTGTGTTGGATTTTTGCTCACTGTGTATTTACACGAAGATATTGTTTCACATTTTGACTGTGTTTGGATTTTTGCTCACTGTGTGTTTACACGAAGATAGTATTTCACATTTGGACGGTGTCTGGATTTTTGCTCACTGTGGGTTTACATGAAGATATTCACTTGGGCTGTTTTTGGAATATTGCACATCACTGTGTTGTTTAACACGAAGAATATAACACCCTGTCCTCCAGCTCGTTTCAAGTCTGCTCTGTCACTGACCCGTTCCCTCTCTCCCTCTCTCGGTCTTGCACAACATCTGAGAGGTCCGCCGTGAGAGTCTGCAGAGCGGTACAGAGGTCTGCTCCTGCTTCCCAAGACTACCCTTCCGGGAGAAGCTGCAGAGCAGCAGAACTTTGCCCCTTGTTCATTGTACCTGTTTCTTGTTGACCTGCTTTCCCTGTATCACTTATTCTTATTATCAAATAAACAAGCCCTCGTATTTGGCAACTCTGAATCCTACTCTCTTGTGTCGTTAGCGTTTGGGGTCGGTGTCAAACCATAACATTACGAACCAACCATGACGACCCCAGCCGACACAGAGGGGGTCAGAACCGCACTTGCATTTCAAGTCGAGTTGACCAGGGATCACGGTCTCCAACTAGAGCGGGCTGCGGCTGCGGTGCAGAACCTCAGGGACCAGGTCCTGCCTATGCAGGGTTCAATGGCCGCTATGGCGGGACAACAGTCCGAGATTCTCGCCCAGCTTAACTCGCTGGGCGACGCCGTTAATACTCTTCATCTCTCACACCCTTCAGGAACATTCCCCGCAGCCCCAGCAGATCTCGCACCTCGGGAACCCCTTCTCTCCGCCCCACGGCTGTTCGACGGTAATCCCGAGGAGTGTGCCACATTCATCATGCAATGTGAGTTGGTTTTCCGTCATCAACCAAGCCGTTTTTCTGCTCATGGGTCCCGAGTGGCTTTTATAACCAACCTACTTTCAGGCCATGCTGCCCAGTGGGTCACTTCCTCCTGGGCAATGGAAGCAGATTTTTTGTTCTCCTACCCAGACTTCGTGGCGGAGCTCCGCAGAGTGTTCCACCATCCAGCCCGAGGTCTGGACCCTGGAGCCCGGTTGGGGACCTTCCGACAAGGGAGCAGCAGGGTGACGGACTATGTCATGGAGTTTCGACTGGCGGCGGTGGAGAGTGGATGGAACGAACCTGCTCTTCGCCTAACCTTCATAAGGGGGCTCAGTGACGCAGTCCGGGACCAGCTCGCTACCAGGGAGGTGCCCGACTCCCTCGAGGAGCTGTTTAGCCTTGTCATCCGTATTGACGGACGCCTCCTGGAGAGAAGGCGCGAGAGGACCCGGCTGTCACCTCCTGAAGAACCCCGGACTCCTGGACGCCCCGTCCCCAACACTACTGATGGTAACAGGCTTCCCCGTCCGGTGCGCGAGGAGGAACCCATGCAGCTGGGACGCTCTCATCTGAGCCAGGCGGAGCGTCAGGCAAGGCTCAGGTCCGGTCTCTGCCTCTACTGCGGAGGTGCGGGACACCGTATCGCCGACTGCCCTATCCGGCCAAAAGATCGGGCTCACCAAGACCCCGGGAGATCCTGGTGAGCCGTTTTTCCCATTCCCAGCGCCGCGCACCACCTGACCATCTGTTGAGCGTCACCCTGGCCTGGGGGGACCAACGTGCCACGGTGGAGGCCCTCATCGACTCTGGGGCAGACGAGAACTTCCTCGACTTCGAGTTTGCCACCCAAGCCAACATACCTCTTGAGGCCCTTGTGAGGCCCTTGGAGATCTTTTCGTTGGACCAACACCGCCTGGCCGACATCTCTCAACGGACCGGCCCAGTCTTGCTGACCATTGCTGGGAACCACGTAGAGAGGATCCAGTTCCTCATTACCCAATCCCCCCTTGTCCCGGTGGTCCTGGGTAGGCCCTGGCTCGCGCTGCACGAGCCCCACATCGCCTGGGCCTCCGGTACCATCAGGGGCTGGAGCTCCTCCTGTCACGCCCGCTGTCTACAGGCGGCGTCTTGTCCCCCGCCCCGGAGACCGGCTGGTGAGTTGCCCCCGGATCCCTCGTCCATTCCTCCCGAGTACCACGACCTCATGGAGGTATTCAGTAAGACCAGGGCTCAGTCCCTTCCACCTCACCGCCCCTATGACTGCGCCATCGACCTCCGCCAAGGGGCTCCCCTTCCCGGCAGCCGCCTCTACAGTCTGACTGTCCCGGAGAAGAAGGCGATGGATCTCTACATCTCTGAGTCATTGGAAGCAGGACTCATTCGGCCTTCCTCCTCCCCGGTGGCGGCCGGGTTCTTCTTTGTTGGTAAGAAGGATGGGGACCTGCGACCCTGCATCGACTATCGTCAGCTCAACGAGATCACCATCAAGAACAAATACCCCCTACCTCTCATGAGCTCCACCTTCGAGCCACTGACCCAGGCCTCGTTCTTCACCAAGCTGGATCTCCGAAGTGCCTATCATCTTGTCCGTATCCGTGAGGGCGATGAATGGAAGACCGCCTTCAAGACCCCCAGGGGCCACTATGAGTACCTTGTGATGCCGTTCGGCCTCACCAACGCCCCGGCGGTATTCCAGGCACTCATGAACGATGTCCTCCGTGACATGCTGGAGGTGTTCGTGGTGGTGTACCTGGACGACATTCTTATCTTTTCCAGGACCCTCGAGGAACACATCCTGCATGTCCGCCGGGTGCTGGAGCGCCTCCTCCACAATCGGCTCTTCGTCAAGGCGGAGAAGTGCCGTTTCCACTCCAACTCCATCGACTACCTGGGCTTCATCGTGGAGAAGGGCTTGACCCGAGCGGATCCTCGCAAGATCCAGGCTGTGGAGGATTGGCCGGAACCCACCACTCGCAAGGAGCTACAGAGTTTCCTCGGGTTCGCAAACTTCTACCGAAGGTTCATCCGGAACTACAGCCAAGTGGCGGAGCCTCTTACCAAGCTGACCTCCCCCGCTCTGCCGTTCGACTGGTCCCCAGCGGCATGCGCTGCGTTCCGCTCCCTCAAGAGAAGGTTCACTTCCGCTCCTATCCTGCTCCACCCTGACCCCAAGAGACAGTTCATCGTGGAGGTGGACGCCTCGGATTCTGGCCTGGGCGCTGTCCTATCCCAGCGTTCTCCTTCCGACCAGAAGGTACATCCTTGCGCCTTCTACTCGCGTCGCTTCCTCCCCGCCGAGAGGAACTACGACACCGGCAATCGGGAGCTACTGGCGGTCGTGGCTGCTCTGGAGGAGTGGCGTCATTGGCTAGAGGGTGCCGAGGAGCCTTTTACCATCTGGACGGACCACAAGAACCTAACGTTCATCCGCGCTTCCAGGCGCCTCAACGGTCGGCAGGCGAGATGGGCCAGTTTCCTCAGTCGGTTCGACTTCTCGCTGACCTTCCGCCCCGGTTCCCGCAACACGAAGGCCGATTCCCTGTCCCGGATGCACTCCAAGGGGGCTCCACCCTCTGAGGACCCATCTCCCATCATCCCGGAGGCCCGGGTGGTTGGAGCCATCACCTTGGGCATCGAGGGTGTGGTGAGGCGTGCCCTACGCTTCCAACGTGCCCCAAGCAACGTCCCTAGGAGCCGTCTCTTCGTCCCTGACTCTGTCCGGTCCCAGGTACTGCTGTGGGGCCATACCAGCCGGTTCGCCTGCCACCCAGGCGTCCATCGCACGTTCTCCTTCCTGGCTCGTCGTTTCTGGTGGCCCACCATGCGGAACGACGTCAAGGAGTTCGTATTGGCCTGCGCGGTCTGTGCCCGCAGCAAGGCCTCTCACCAGGCACCCTCCGGGCTCTTGCAGCCACTTCCCGTTCCAAGCCGTCCGTGGTCACATGTGGCGCTCGACTTCGTCACTGGACTACCCTCCTCCCAGGGGAACACCTGCCTTCTGACCGTGGTGGATCGATTCAGCAAGGGGGTCCACCTCGTGGCCCTCTCCAAGCTTCCCTCAGCAGCCGAGACGGCGGACCTCCTGACGCACCACGTGTTCCGCCTTCACGGTTTTCCCCAGGACATCGTCTCTGACCGGGGGCCCCAGTTCACCTCCCAGGTATGGCGGGCTTTCTGCAAGGGATTGGGGGCAACGGTCAGTCTCTCCTCTGGCTACCATCCCCAGACAAACGGGCAGACGGAGAGGATGAACCAGAGCGTGGAGTCTGCTCTTCGGTGTGTGGCAGCCGAGAGGCCGGCATCCTGGAGTCGTTTCCTTCCCTGGGTTGAATACTCGATCAACTCAATGGTCAGTTCCGCCACCGGCCTCTCCCCCTTTGAGGCCTCCCTGGGCTACCAGCCCCCTCTTTTTCCCGCACTGGAGACGGAAGTGGCAGTTCCCTCCGTGCAGGTCCACCTTGACCGCTGCCGTCGCGTTTGGGAGATCACCAGGACCGCGCTGCTCCGGACATCTGAGCGCGCCTGTCGTGGTGCCGACCGGCGCCGGGTTCCCGCGCCGACTTACCGCCCTGGGCAGAGGGTGTGGCTCTCCGCGAAGGACCTCCCGCTACGGTCCTCGGCCAAGAAGCTCAACCCTCGCTTCGTCGGTCCTTTCGAGGTCCTGAAGGTACTCAGTCCGGCGGCTCTGCGCCTGAAGCTTCCTGCATCCATGCACATCCACCCCGTGTTCCATGTCTCCCGGGTTAAGCCCGTCTCCCTCAGTCCCCTTATGCCTCCAGCTCCTGATCCACCGCCTCCTGTGCTAGTGGATGGTCACCCCCAGTGGCAGGTCCGCCGGTTGATGGGCGTTCGTCGGCGGGGCCGGGGATTCCAATACCTGGTGGACTGGGAGGGTTACGGCCCAGAGGAGCGTAGCTGGGTCTCCCGGCAGCTCATCGTGGATCCCGGCTTGATCACCGACTTCCATCGGGCCCATCCTGGCGAGCCGGGTCGGCCTGGTCGCCGGGCGGCTCCCGTGGAGGGGGGGGTACTGTGAGGTTTCTGTCCTTGCCTTCTCACTCGTTCTGTTCCTTTAACCACCCTCGCTTTGTTTTCATTCATTTTTTCTGTCAAGTATTTCAATTCCCTCGTTCACACGTTTCTCCCCGTTGACGTCATCTGAGACGTCGCTGATTGGTTCTCTCACTTCCCCACGCTTTTCAATCACATTCCCCAGCTGTCACTGCTTTTCAATCAATCGATCCCTCATTATTTATACCCCGTTTTCCCCACCCTAAGTTGTTGGTTCGTCTTGATTTGTCGCTGGATGTTTTTCCCCGTTGCTTCTGTTTCACTGTGCTATTCTCCAGGGATTCCTAGAAGCCTTCGCTTGGATACCTGCTCCGTGGCGCGCGCTCGCCTCCACTGTTGTTCCTGTTCCTTTTACGCAGCTCGTCTGGGTGAGTTTTTCTAGATTGACTGTCTTGACCTATTTCCGATTTTCGTGTGTAACCTTTACACTGAAGTCTACCACCTTTTTGTCAGACAGTCACTCACCCAGCCATTATCGTTTTTGCTCTTTCCTTTATGGAATAATATTTTTGGGATCTTCCACCTCCCACTGTGTATTTACACGAAGATATTATTTCACATTTGGACTGTGTTGGATTTTTGCTCACTGTGTATTTACACGAAGATATTGTTTCACATTTTGACTGTGTTTGGATTTTTGCTCACTGTGTGTTTACACGAAGATAGTATTTCACATTTGGACGGTGTCTGGATTTTTGCTCACTGTGGGTTTACATGAAGATATTCACTTGGGCTGTTTTTGGAATATTGCACATCACTGTGTTGTTTAACACGAAGAATATAACACCCTGTCCTCCAGCTCGTTTCAAGTCTGCTCTGTCACTGACCCGTTCCCTCTCTCCCTCTCTCGGTCTTGCACAACATCTGAGAGGTCCGCCGTGAGAGTCTGCAGAGCGGTACAGAGGTCTGCTCCTGCTTCCCAAGACTACCCTTCCGGGAGAAGCTGCAGAGCAGCAGAACTTTGCCCCTTGTTCATTGTACCTGTTTCTTGTTGACCTGCTTTCCCTGTATCACTTATTCTTATTATCAAATAAACAAGCCCTCGTATTTGGCAACTCTGAATCCTACTCTCTTGTGTCGTTAGCGTTTGGGGTCGGTGTCAAACCATAACACTTTATTAGTCAAGATTGAAGGCTCTATATTGCAGGAAATTGCACGTACAGGTTCATTAAATGAAAAAATATCTGCCAAATAAACCACCCCTTGCCTGTCAAAAAAAAATAAAAAAAAAATAAAAAAAAATATCAAAAAAAAATGCACCCCCACTTTCAACTATAACTAGGCAGCCATGGCTACTACTACTACTGCAAATAATACTAATACTACTACTACTACTGCTAATACTACTACTACTACTGCTACTACTACTACTGCTACTATTGCTACTATTCATAGTTGTGCATTATGTGTACGCAGCAGCAGTGGTCTCCAGAACTAACCTGTGGAACTGTTGGAAGAGGTTCATGGGGATGAAGCTCAGCAGGTTGTACTTGGTGGTCCGGATCCCGTTGCCTTGGTAACCCTTGGAGACGGCCCAGTACTCCGCCTGCCGCGGTCCGTGCCGGGCCAGGACCGACCTGCGCCGGTGGGCCGCTGTGTCCCCGGAGCGCCTGGCCGCCCGGCCCTCAGGGGCGCTGTAGCAGCCACGCCCCCCGTCCAGCGAGCCACGCCCCCCGCCGTAGCAGCCACGCCCCCCGTCCAGCGAGCCACGCCCCCCGCTGTAGAAGCCACGCCCCCCATCCAGCGAGCCACGCCCCCCGTTCAGCGGCAGCAGCTGGAGGCACCGGTGCCTGACCCAGTGGAGCTGCTCCATCAGAACCAGGAGAGCAGCTCGAGACTCCTAGCACCTCCTCCTCCTGCTCCTCCTCCTCCTCCTCCGAGGCCCTGGGAAGACTTTTAAACCGCCATCATTCTGCACACAGAGAGAAGATGAGAACACGATGTTAAGAGTTATTCATAATAATGTTGATACTGTGGGAGAAATGAATGACCCGGATCAATGAATGTCATATATAGACTTGGTTAAACAATCTGTAATCCACAATCTGTAATCCACATGTAAACAATCTGTAATCCACATGTAAACAAGCTGTAATCCACATGTAAACAATCTGTAATCCACATGTAAACAATCTGTAATCCACATGTAACCAATCTGTAATCTACATGTAAACAATCTGTAATCCACATGTAAACAATCTGTAATCCACAATCTATAATCCACATGTAAACAATCTGTAATCCACATGTAAATCATCTATAATCCACATGTAAACAATCTGTAATCCACATGTAAACAACATGTAAACAATCTGTAATTCACATGTAAACAATCTATAATCCACATGTAAACAATCTGGAATCCACATGTAAATAATCTATAATCATCCACATGTAAACAAGCTGTAATCCACATGTAAACAATCTGTAATCCACATGTAAACAATCTGTAATCCACATGTAAATAATCTGTAATTCACATGTAAACAATCTGTAATCCACATGTAAACAAGCTGTAATCCACATGTAAACAATCTGTAATCCACATGTAAACAATCTGTAATCCACAATCTATAATCCACATGTAAACAATCTGTAATCCACATGTAAATCATCTATAATCCACATGTAAACAATCTGTAATCCACATGTAAACAATCTGTAATCCACATGTAAACAATCTGTAATTCACATGTAAACAATCTATAATCCACATGTAAACAATCTGGAATCCACATGTAAATAATCTATAATCATCCACATGTAAACAAGCTGTAATCCACATGTAAACAATCTGTAATCCACATGTAAACAATCTGTAATCCACATGTAAATAATCTGTAATTCACATGTAAACAATCTGTAATCCACATGTAAACAAGCTGTAATCCACATGTAAACAATCTATAATCCACATGTAAACAATCTGTAATCCACATGTAACCAATCTGTAATCTACATGTAAACAATCTGTAATCCACATGTAAACAATCTGTAATCCACAATCTATAATCCACATGTAAACAATCTGTAATCCACATGTAAATCATCTATAATCCACATGTAAACAATCTGTAATCCACATGTAAACAATCTGTAATCCACATGTAAACAATCTGTAATTCACATGTAAACAATCTATAATCCACATGTAAACAATCTGGAATCCACATGTAAATAATCTATAATCATCCACATGTAAACAAGCTGTAATCCACATGTAAACAATCTGTAATCCACATGTAAACAATCTATAATCCACATGTAAACAATCTGGAATTCACATGTAAATAATCTATAATCATCCACATGTAAACAATCTATAATCCACATGCAAACAAATGGCCCCACCGCTGAACGTGAAGCACATCTCATCTGGTGTTGTCGCTAACTCGCTCACACATTAACTCAATGGCCGCCAACAACGATTTTATACGTGTTTGTCCGCCAATCCATGAACGCCAACCACGTATATATACGTAATTTGATCGTTATTTCTTTTATTCGCTATTTCCAATCGTTATCCATCCAGGGAGCCTGTGTAACCATAGGGAATGAGTCTGAGATCGCAAAAGTCCAATACCGCCGCCTGGTGGTATGCGGCCGATGTTGCACTCCCTTTGAGACTCTGTGTATGTAGCTGTGTGTCGATGAAATTCCTCCAGGCGGACTTTTCTAGTAGCCTGGACGAGGGCTTTACCCGATCGCATTGAATAGTTTTCGGGACCCCCGATTCATTATGCTGTGGTGGGTTATGTTGTGGCCCAAATGGACATACGATCTACCAGATGGCAATAAAATTATTGGAATATTCTTTTTGGAATCCCACCGGCCACAGGTAAGAGCAATTTAACGTCAATTTCAGCTTGATTGTGCCTTGTTTTCATAGCCATCGCCCTGATCAGCGTATGCTGTTGTACTAACAAATGCAGTTATTGACAATTAATTAATCAGAAACGACCCCCCCCCCCCCTTTCATGCATTCATGTTGGAACATAATATACCGATCATATGCATTTGAATCTTTAATTGTAGCGTGTATAGGGACGAAATGCCAATGGATTAAGTATAATATGCGGCGCGGCCTATTACTAGCCTCCCAGGAATTACCCTAAACCGCTCTAAAACCATACTTATATTCACCACGATATAAAACCGGAATGTATGGATGGAAAAATTATTCCTTTTTCACATCTTGAACGATAGATACTCGATGTCAAATAGTATTGCATCCATAGCTATAATATATATAGTTATAGCCCTGCAAACAAGGTGAGCGACTCCATTGGTTTATAGCGTGGCAGCACATAGCCATATCCCGTTCCCAGCGTGGCAGACATATGTTGATATACTCCGAGATACAACGCAGGTACCCTGCTCTGACAGTGGCAGTAATAGGAA
>NC_140167.1:6947975-6968387 GCF_963971535.1 Notolepis coatsorum | reverse complement strand
AAGAAGAGAGGAAAGAAGAGAGGAAACTGTTCATTGCAAACTGTTTGTAACCTGAAAAATGCAAATACAAATATATTGAAAAATATATATATTAAATATTCATAACAACTTGTTAATTCATAGAGCATACAGCTAATGGATACAGTATTAACAACTTGTTGATTCATAGTGTATTATCGATCGATTGATAGGAAGCGTAGCGCAGGTGAATTGTGATAACATATGAAGAATGCATGTTGGTCTATTTTATGATTATTGTCTATTTTATATAAATTTTATGTAGAGTTTAGTTTACTCAGTTTATTTGATCAGGGACAGTGCATATCAATCAACGGTTATACATTTATAAATGAATACAAATTAAAAACTGTAAATATGCCAACATTAGCAGGGTTACTAGTTTTCAGTTGTAGTCCCTGGGCTAGATGTTTAAGCCCGAAATATACAGAAAAATAGGACATTAAAGCTAATATAAAAACTGTTTAAAACATATTCTGTACATTCACTCACTAGGCATTCGTGCATCTATTAAAAAAAAGTGTACAGGGACAGATTTTACAGTTTACAGTAACCTAACCACAAGACCAAGTCACTTTACAGTAACCTAACCACAAGAGCAAGTCACTTTACAGTAACATAACCACAAGACCAAGTCACTTTACACTAACCTAACCGCAAGACCAAGTCACTTTACAGTAACCTAACCACAAGACCAAGTCACTTTACAGTAACCTAACCACAAGACCAAGTCACTTTACAGTAACCTAACCACAAGACCAAGTCACTTTAAACCTAATCAGCCAGCATCCTACGCTCCCTGATCCCTACAGAGCGCTCCCTCCCTGATCCCTACAGAGCGCTCCCTCCTGATCCCTACAGAGCGCTCCCTCCCTGATCCCTACAGAGCGCTCCCTCCCTGATCCCTACAGAGCGGTCCCTCCCTGATCCCTACAGAGCGCTCCCTCCCTGATCCCTACAGAGCGCTCCCTCCCTGATCCCTACAGAGCACTCCCTCCCTGATCCCTACAGAGCGCTCCCTCCCTGATCCCTACAGAGCGCTCCCTCCCTGATCCCTACAGAGCGCTCCCTCCCTGATCCCTACAGAGCGCTCCCTCCCTGATCCCTACAGAGCGCTCCCTGATCCCTACAGAGCGCTCCCTCCCTGATCCCTACAGAGCGCTCCCTGATCCCTAGAGAGCGCTCCCTCCCTGATCCCTACAGAGCGCTCCCTCCCTGATCCCTACAGAGCGCTCCCTCCCTGATCCCTACAGAGCGCTCCCTGATCCCTACAGAGCTCTCCCTCCCTGATCCCTACAGAGCGCTCCCTCCCTGATCCCTACAGAGCGCTCCCTGATCCTTACAGAGCGCTCCCTCCCTGATCCCTACAGAGCGCTCCCTCCCTGATCCCTACAGAGCGCTCCCTCCCTGATCCCTACAGAGCGCTCCCTCCCTGATCCCTACAGAGCGCTCCTTCCCTGATCCCTACAGAGCGCTCCCTCCCTGATCCCTACAGAGCGCTCCCTCACTGATCCCTACAGAGCGCTCCCTCACTGATCCCTACAGAGCGCTCCCTCCCTGATCCCTACAGAGCGCTCCCTCCCTGATCCCTACAGAGCGCTCCCTCCCTGATCCCTACAGAGCGCTCCCTCCCTGATCCCTACAGAGCGCTCCCTCCCTGATCCCTACAGAGCGCTCCCTCCCTGATCCCTACAGAGCGCTCCCTCCCTGATCCCTACAGAGCGCTCCCTCCCTGATCCCTACAGACAGAGCGCTCCCTCCCTGATCCCTACAGAGCGCTCCCTCCCTGATCCCTACAGACAGAGCGCTCCCTCCCTGATCCCTACAGAGCGCTCCCTCCCTGATCCCTACAGAGCGCTCCCTCCCTGATCCCTACAGAGCGCTCCCTCCCTGATCCCTACGGAGCGCTCCCTCCCTGATCCCTACAGAGCGCTCCCTCCCTGATCCCTACAGAGCGCTCCCTCCCTGATCCCTACAGAGCGCTCCCTCCCTGATCCTTACAGAGCGCTCCCTCCCTGATCCCTACAGAGCGCTCCCTCCCTGATCCCTACAGAGCGCTCCCTCCCTGATCCCTACAGAGCGCTCCCTCCCTGATCCCTACAGAGCGCTCCCTCCCTGATCCCTACAGAGCGCTCCCTCCCTGATCCCTACAGAGCGCTCCCTCCCTGATCCCTACAGAGCGCTCCCTCCCTGATCCCTACAGAGCGCTCCCTCCCTGATCCCTACAGAGCGCTCCCTCCCTGATCCCTACAGAGCGCTCCCTCCCTGATCCCTACAGAGCGCTCCCTCCCTGATCCCTACAGAGCGCTCCCTCCCTGATCCCTACAGAGCGCTCCCTCCCTGATCCCTACAGAGCGCTCCCTCCCTGACCCCGTTGTGTTGATGGACACCAGACCGGCCCGACCACCTGTAGGATCTGGTGTTTACCATAACAGTCTCGTCCCACTCACCAGGAATCACCATGTCCCCAACAAACTGACTGATGACTGATGGCTGCACAGTGCACTATAGGCTTTAACCCTTTCACTGCCACACGACAGCCGGTTAACCCTCGTGCACGTTAACCAGCAGGTCTGTAGCTCTCTCTCCTGTCGTCTGGCAAATCCACATTCCAGTGTGATATGTGGCTACATGATCTTCCAAGATCAAGTTATGCGGGGGGGGGTTTAGATCGTCTGTTGAATGGAGACAATCAAAAGTCCTGTGCTCAACAAACAGGAGTGAGCTACAGACCTGCAGGTTAACGTGCATGATAGGGGTTAACGTGCACGACAGGGGTTAGCGTGCACGATAGGGGTTAACATGCACGATAGATAAAGGTTAGCGTGCACGATAGGGGTTAACATGCACGATAGGTGTTAACGTGCACGATAGGGGTTAACGTGCACGATAGGGGTTAGGGTGCACGATAGGGGTTAACGTGCACGATAGGTGTTAACGTGCACAATAGGGGTTAACGTGCACGATAGGGGTTAACGTGCACGATAGGGGTTAACGTGCACGATAGGGGTTAACGTGCGTGATAGGGGTGGGGGGGAATCTATTCAGCAATATTCTGCGTGTCGATATGATATCTATACAGTGATAGAAAAAAAAGGTATCGATATTTAAAAATATATACTGTATATTATTTGTTTTGCTTGACAATCCAATTTTACTGCAATGGTGATAATATGGTATCGTGACTCGAGTATGGTCATAATATAATTAATCTGCATGCCAATTAACCCTTTCAATGCCACACTACCAAAGGGTTAACCCTTCCACTGCGACAATACAGAAGGTTAACCCTTTCACTGCCACGTGACAAAGGGTTAACCCTTTCACTGCCACACTACGTACAGTTAACCCTTTCACTACCACACTACAGATGGTTAACCATCTGTAGTGTGGTAGTGAAAGGGTTATTAACCTTCTGTAGTGTGGTAGTGAAAGGGTTAAAGACTTCATATTGTGATGGATCACAGTCTATGTGTATTTGGTTTTAGTTCATTCCTGCATGCTTTGGATGTATTTTAGGTTTTCTCTGGTGAGCTGTCAATCACCAGACACCAGTTAATTGCCATGTGGCAGGGCAGGTGTGGGGGCTTGACACCTGGTGTCAGGTGTGCAGTGCCTCTACTGTAAGTACTAGGCTTTGTTTCCTGTGTTCAGACGCCTGTTCATTTCATGTTTTCCCTCAGTAGTAGAGGAGTGTCCCAAGCTCAAGTTTCTAGGGTTCTCTCTGTCTGCAGTGCTTTTGTTTTCTTGGTTGTTTTCAACTGCTATAGGCAGTGGTGGTTATTTGGGGTTTTTCCCCATTTATTTCATCTTGGTGTTCTGTGTTTTCTATGGCTTTTATCTTTATTTATATCAGTGTTCTCGTGTTTTCCCCCGCCCGCTCTCATCGCTCTGCGATTCCAGTGGTTACCCTCTGGGGTAACTCTAAGATTCCCCTGTTTGTGTATCTCGTAGGGCTGCACGATTTTGGGAAATAATCTAATTGCGATTTTTCTGACAGATATTGCGATTGCAATTAAATTTGCGATTATAATAATTTTTTTTAAGCAGCCCCACAGAGGTTTATTGTAAAATGCGGCTTGCATCTGGCCTATGCGGTAGGTCTGTTCGAGACACCGAGCCTGACATTTTTTCTTTTGACCTGGGAATCGATACCGGTAGTTTCAAGTTTCATTAATAGTTGTCATACAGAAGTACAGAATACTTTCATACAAAATGCTTCTCACTGTTACGCTCCAGAGACTGTGCTAGACAAGATAGTATCAAATAACATAGTATAGCATGTAATTTAGAAGAAGAAAATGAGGTCACAGTGTTCGGTATAGACATATGTACAATGTTCTGAGTTACCATATAATATACAATACTATTGTAACTGAGGGGTACAATTCCCTGACTGTATTACTAGATATGATACTTACTACCACTACCTTTGTACTTAATATTCGGCCACCCAGTACACGGCATAAATATATTATGATGAACACTGTCACGTAGATGAAACGGATCCAACACAAATGTACGAATTAGAAATAGGTCTTTATTTCTACACAGCGATGGTGTGTAGAGCAAGCACTTAATCAAATCAATCACATTTATGAATGGAAATAGTATGCACTTTTATGGCAAGAGTATTCGTCGGTATATCAATAGATAATGTCCAATCTCTGAAGGCGCAGGTGGTACATATACGACCTGGAATAGTTTAAGGAATAACAGCAATGATACTTTAATGATTATATACTGGACACACTAGGGGGGGTTAATCCGGTCGCTTGTAAGCCGACAGGAGTAGGAGGGGGGGGGGGGTAGAATCCGGCTGCCTCATCCGGCCAAGGGTATCCCAGGTGAACCCACTGTAGTGCCGTTCAATGCGCCGGCGATCCTTGGACCACAGATGAAAGCAGGTGGACTCTTTGTGGGCCGGCTCTCTCCGGTCCACGGGGGAGAGACGTGAAGCGACCTCGTCTTGCAGAGCGTCTCCTCACCTTGCGTCCTCTCCAGGGGGGGGGGTTCCAACACACGGCAGTGTCGGGGGTCTTTATCCATGGAATAATCAAAGTATACAAAGCATAATCCGTGCCTGGGAAGGCGGGCTGTCGTCGGTAGAATAATCCGGTATACAGGTCCACTCGCTCGTCGGCTCTGGGGCTCCTCGGGTGCAGCTTCACGTGGGGTCAACCACCCTGGGTAAGCAGCCAGTTCTCTGCCCGAAACGATGGGGTACTGACTACGGTAGTATTCTCACCGCACGAAGCACTATATATTAACAGACTATTATTAGCTTAATAGACTACGTCCAACTCGACGATATAGTGCCAAATATGACTATTCAAATATTAATATACACGATGTCTCAATACCGATGGTAGGCGAACTTGGCCTTACTCCCACACGTGGCGTCGCGGGGAGGCTTTACGTCTGTGACTCTATTGGAGGGTAAGAAACTGGACTGAAAAGAAAGTCCTACTTTAGTAGCGCAGTATATATACGCACTATGAACAAATAGTCCCATTAGTGGTGCGGTAGCCAGATTCCTACGCGGAACTAGGACTTGTTCGTACATGTGGAGCGGTACGTTTGAACTGGGTCTGAGGGGTATGGCAGCCTGGCACCAAGGTCTCGACCAATAGTAGAATGGAGACTATTATGGGATGTTCAGTAGGCTAGAATGGATATTCAATGCATATTGTACAAGGAATATACAAGGGATATCAGGGAATATTAGAGAATATACAAATACAATTAAATATATATATATAAATAAATATATATATTCGGTTTAATCTGGCCCTTCACAACAGCCACCCCCTGATTGGTCCCAGACCTAATCAGTTAAACAGAGACAGATTAATCGCGTTGTCTATTTACACATAAGGGTTTGCTGTAGGGGTCAGTCAACTTCACAAAGTCATAGGGTTGTAGGGTCATGGTCATCATCGATTGTGTCTGGGAGTCGAGGTAGTTCTATGAGCCTCGCCACGGGACGGGTGTAAGTGCGACCCTGGACGAGCACTTCAGCTGCTCGGACCTTGCCGTCGGCACCGGTGATCACTTTGCTTACGCGGCCGGCCGGCCACATAGCTCTGGGCAGTGATTGATCAATAATCATGACGACTGTTCCTTCTGTCAAATTGTCTCTCTCCTTTACCCACTTCTGGCGGGTCTGTAGAGACGGTAGGTAGTGCAGTAGGAAACTGTTCCAAAACTTGTCGGCTAATACTTGGCTGTACCTCCACATTCGTCGGCCGTTCGCTTCTTCAGGCCGGTACATTGTCTGGGGTAATGCAGGATCTAGCCGCCCCATCAGGAGTGTGTTGGGGGTAACTGGGTCGATATCCGCCACATCACTGGAGACATATCCGAGGGGCTTAGAGTTCAATACTCCCTCAATCTCCGTGAGGACTCTTTCTGCTCCTGCGTGATGTACATCCTCATCGTATTTCTTTATAATCAGCTCTGTGACCTTGTGTCGGCTGTTCAATACGATCGGGTATTTAATGTCATCCGGTAGATTGGGGGCTCTGCGTAGGCGACCACCCACTCTGATGAGGGTATGAGCGTCGCTCTCGGGGGCCAGATGAATTAATCTGCTGTCGGATGGGACGGGCTTTCCTCCCTGTAGACAGGCCAATTCATCGGGGAACGAGTCTCTCTGGGCTCGCTGCAGTAGAAGCAATTCTGCTTCCTCGTAGTTAGCTGCTGACATATCAGCGGGGGACTTGCACTCCGGGTGGTACCGCAGGAATGTTCTTTGTTGTGCACTCTCTATGGACGTGCAATCGTCTATGTTAGGGTCGGTGGAGGCTACGGTGCTCAATCCACAGAACACAGACTTCTTATTTTCCACCTCCTCTGGACTTGCTTCCCTCGGGATAGGCATGGGCCACTGTCCTTCCGGGAGTCTTAGGAATGCGGGGCCGTCACTGTAGACATTGCGACGGGTGAGGTCATCCAGGGGCATCCCCCGGGTGATGACGTCAGCTGGGTTCTGTTTTGTATCAACGTAGCGCCACTCTGTTTCTCCGGTTAACTCTTCGGTTAAGTCTTGAATCTCGGTGACTCTGACTCCCACGAAGACTTTGTACTTGCATGAGTCCGATTTGATCCAGGCGAGTACCGTCGTGGAATCTGACCACAGGATTGTTCTAGACACCGGTATGGTGAGCTCACGTTGGATGAGCGTGGCTAGGTGCGCTCCGGCTAGGGCTGCGCAGAGCTCTAGACGTGGGATAGATTGTTGCTTGCGTGGGGCTATTCTCGAGCGGGCGAGGACAAATGCTGTGTAGATCTCTCCCCCCTTCTCTTGGGCCCGCAAGTAGGCTACTGATCCGTATGCGACCTCTGAGGCGTCACTGATGACGTGTAAGTCCATTTTACATGTCTCTGGCCTCACCGTGGGTGGGAAGTAGCTTCGGCGCATATTAACGCCTGGGAGTGAGTGGAGCTCCATCTCCCACTCTCCCCAGGTGGATGCAAGGTGTGCGGGAATGGGGTCGTCCCAGCCCTGGTCCTTGTCCCACAATGCTCGTACAATCATTTTTGCCCTGGTGGTGTACGGTAGAATACATCCTAGCGGGTCATATTGTCGGGCGAGTGTTGTGTACACACTCCGTCTGGTGGTCGGCGCCGCCGCCGGCCTTCCCTGCTCCGTAGTCAGGGGCTTGTGTCTGTAGTGAAGCGAATCTGTTTTGAATCGCCACACCAATCCCAGGGTCATCTCCTGGGCTTCTCCCGGGATTGTAGCCATCCAGGTCTCGCTGCTGGCTGCCTTGTCCTCGGAGGAGAGGCTGCGCAGTACTTGCGGATCGCTGCTGGCCCACTGCCTGAGATCAAAGCCGCCTTTGATCAATGAGGCGCAGAGTTTAATCAGGAGAGCCTCGGCTTCTTCTTGGGTTGAAAGGCTTTGTAGACAGTTGTCTACGTAGAAGCTGTTCTTTACGCTGTGTCGGACCTCTTCGTCCGCTGCTGGGTCCTCTGCTACATGTTTCTGTAGTGCAAATGTAGCACAGCAGGGGCTGCACGTCGTTCCGAAGGGGAGGACTTCCCATTGGTAGATGGCTGGGTGCTCATCTCCTGGCTTCTCTCTCCATAGGAACCGTAACAGGGGCTTGTCCGCCTCTACTAATCTCACCTGCAGGAACATTCCTTTAATGTCCCCGCTGATGGCCACCTTTTCCTGGCGGAAGCGGAGTAGAACGCCGAGTAGGGAGGGGCCGAGTGTGGGACCGGGCAGTAACTCTTTATTCAGATTTTGGGATCCGATCTGGTAGCTGCAGTTAAATACTATGCGGTCTTTACCGTTGTGATGGACCTTGTGGTGGGGCACGTACCACGATTCAGTGGTCTGGTCAGCCTCTTTAATGTCCATCTTTGTGACGTGTCCCGCTGTGATGAGCTTCTCAATCTCAGCGCGGTATACACTCTCTTGGGCGGGGTTCTTGGCTAAGCGCCGCTCCGTGTTCAGCAGGTACCGTTCTGTGGCGTCTGTCTTGGCGTGGAAAGTAGGCATTCCTTCTCGCCGCAGGAGTGGCGTGGCGTATCTCAACACGCCGTTGACCGGGACTCTCTTGGTCCCTGTCTCGAGGAGGTGAATGGCGTAAATGTCATCTTTAGAGCGAATGTCTTTCTTTCCGTTCTTAAAGGGCATTTGTTCCAAGGTCCATAGCCGCTCTACGTGTTGCAGGAGTGCGGTTTCTCCCTCTGTGACTCGGGAGTGGAGACATCTAGTGGCTGTACTTCGGTTGAGAGATTTGGCGAGCGGGCCTTGGAGAGTCCATCCCAAACGGGTCTCGACTGCTGCAGGACAGCCTCGGGGTCCGGTATGAACCCGGTCTATCGGGACAATGAGGTCTGCATGGTCGGAGCCTATCAACAGGGTCGGCATAGCATTGTCTATGAGCGGGATCGGTAACTTGCGCAGATGTACATATTTCTCCATCAGCTTGGCGACGGGGTATGTGTACCGCGACAGTCCTATTTCTTGGCTGGTGAAAGCGTCTGTAATCTGGTACCGTCGCTCAGGCTGGCCGCTTGCTGCGATAGAGAATGAGGCATTCTCGCCCTTTATCGTCTTCAAATCTCGTCTTATTGTCCGAATTGTCATTTGGGTTTCGCTTCCCTGCAGCCCTAGCTGGGCCGCAGCGGAGGCGAGCATCAGGGTCTTCTCTGACCCGTCATCGAGGACGGCGTAAGTGTCCAGGACTTTATTCTGGTAGCTTAGTGTCACACGCACTACTTTTAGGAGTACTCGGGCTCCACTGCTGCTGGCGGGATCGATGTACATGACGCTCGCTTTGCGGCTGGATGGTGCGGGTGAAGGGCGCCGTCTGTTACTGTCGTGAAGTATGTCCAGATGGGCTCCATCGCACTTGGTGCACCTTTTCTTTAAGCGGCATTCGGCTGCCATGTGTGAGCGCGCACAGCGAAAACAGCGCTTGTTGGACTTTATCCATTGACCTGCTTCCTCCGCGTTCAGCTTGGGGAAGGAGTCACATTGCGCTAGCCAGTGTTCTTTCTCACAGTAGGGGCACACTATCTTCCACTTCTCCGTTCTGGAGGGGGTACTGTGGCTCCTGCTGCTCGGTACTGACTCCGATTGGTGCATCACAGTCACCGATCTTCTTCCATCATTTAGTCATCTGGTTCCTTCTCTGGAGCCAGGGGTGCTCCGTCCGAATGTATCTAGCCGTAGGCTGCTGACTTCTCTCGCCAGGAAGTCTGCTAGATCGAGGAGGTTCGGTTCGGGGCCATTCGGGTCTCTGTGGTCCCTCTGCCGCCTAAAGCGCTCCTGACGAGCGGGCGGCAGCTTCTCCAGAATCCTTTCCACATTTGAGTTGGCGTAAAGTTCATGCCTCCCCTTCTCTCTTTGCGCTCCCAACATCCCTACCAGGGACTGCACTCTGATGGACAGGTCGTCCAGTGCTCGATTGTCTATTGCTGGGGGTAAGCGGTCGATGTGTCGGATCTCCTGGATCACGTAATCCCATATGCGCCCATACCTCTGGTCCAATGCTACCAGCGCTGCTGTGTATGGGGTGGTGGAAGTCGCGTAGGCGAGCGCTATATTATGTGCGCGGGGCACCTTTAAGTGCTTCAGTAGGATGGCGTATTTGTGGCGTTCATCCAATACATCCACCAACATGGTCTCCAGACACATGAGTTCTGTATACTGGGCCCGGTTCTCTTGGGTGAAGTCGGGTACCATAGGCGTGCCAATGTATGACGCTGACTGTGGATACATCGGCGAGCGTTGGGGGAGAGGCCTCCTAGGCGAGTCTCCTCCCGCTCCTTGGTATGGGCTGGTACCGGCAGTGTACCATGGCCCGCTTGTCCAGGTGCTGTTCCTCGGTGCGGGTCGTGCGTCGTGCTCACCCGTGTATAGAGTCGGGGGTCTGTAGCGCAGCTCCGCGGGAGTATAGCCTGGGCTGTACCGGACCTCCTGGTCCGGTAGAGTACTGTGCTGTCTTCGGGCGTGGTTCTCCTCCTCTTCCTCTTCGTCTTCAGTTAGGTCATCCAGTGCTTGTAGTCTCTGGTTTAGCCTCTCCACAGGATATGCTGCTCCTTCCCGGTTGCTAGGTCTCGCTTGGACCGGTGGGGGGAGGTGGTCTGTGGGGGGTATAGACCTCGTCTGTTGGTTCAGGGTTGTTTACTCGGCTAGGGGATGCCGCCCTGGAGGTGTGTCTAGACGAGTTCCTGGAGCCTCTGGCGGAGGGAGAGGGTGTTGTCCGTCTGATCAGCTGTTCTATTAGTTGCGACTGCTGTCTGTCGCGCGCTGCGTCCCGTTGAGCACCGGCTCGTTCTCGGGCCACATTCTCTTCCATCTGAATGCGTCTTATTTCTAGACGTATCTGCTCGTGTTCGCTTCGCTGCTGGATCTGCAGTCGGTCGCGTTCAGCAGCGGCGTTCAGGCTGATGAGGAAGGCCTGCTGTAGGGTCCTCTCTGCCTCGCTGGGAGAAGGCGGTTGTATAGGGGAGCCTTCCCTCGGGGTACTCCTTGCGGAGCCTTGGAGCTCTATCTCCACGGTGCTCTCCCCGTCTTCTTCCGTGCCGAGTTCTCTCTCGGTAGCGTTGTATTCCTCCCGGGACTCATCGGGGACTACTTCTTCAGTACTGGCGGGGTGTGAAGTCATGTCTGGTTCCCACTGGTCCCCACCGTGAACTTGGTCAGTTACATTAGAGCCCGTAGGGGCCTCTATGGTCGGGGTAGTCTGGGCGTTGGGGTTAGACATACTTTTACTTTCTAGTTTTACCGCGTTTACTGTTAGTAGAAGACTAGGTTGTTGACTGACAGCGTAGGCCTCTAAGTACTGAGGGAGCCGTCGTTCGCGCTGCGGGCGTTGGTTAGGAGGATCGTTTCGTGGAGTGTTCATCATAGGCCATTTCAATATTAATAACACTATATTAATATTACACTAATTACCCTCCGGCTCGAAGGACCAATTGTAACTGAGGGGTACAATTCCCTGACTGTATTACTAGATATGATACTTACTACCACTACCTTTGTACTTAATATTCGGCCACCCAGTACACGGCATAAATATATTATGATGAACACTGTCACGTAGATGAAACGGATCCAACACAAATGTACGAATTAGAAATAGGTCTTTATTTCTACACAGCGATGGTGTGTAGAGCAAGCACTTAATCAAATCAATCACATTTATGAATGGAAATAGTATGCACTTTTATGGCAAGAGTATTCGTCGGTATATCAATAGATAATGTCCAATCTCTGAAGGCGCAGGTGGTACATATACGACCTGGAATAGTTTAAGGAATAACAGCAATGATACTTTAATGATTATATACTGGACACACTAGGGGGGGTTAATCCGGTCGCTTGTAAGCCGACAGGAGTAGGAGGGGGGGGGGGTAGAATCCGGCTGCCTCATCCGGCCAAGGGTATCCCAGGTGAACCCACTGTAGTGCCGTTCAATGCGCCGGCGATCCTTGGACCACAGATGAAAGCAGGTGGACTCTTTGTGGGCCGGCTCTCTCCGGTCCACGGGGGAGAGACGTGAAGCGACCTCGTCTTGCAGAGCGTCTCCTCACCTTGCGTCCTCTCCAGGGGGGGGGGTTCCAACACACGGCAGTGTCGGGGGTCTTTATCCATGGAATAATCAAAGTATACAAAGCATAATCCGTGCCTGGGAAGGCGGGCTGTCGTCGGTAGAATAATCCGGTATACAGGTCCACTCGCTCGTCGGCTCTGGGGCTCCTCGGGTGCAGCTTCACGTGGGGTCAACCACCCTGGGTAAGCAGCCAGTTCTCTGCCCGAAACGATGGGGTACTGACTACGGTTGTATTCTCACCGCACGAAGCACTATATATTAACAGACTATTATTAGCTTAATAGACTACGTCCAACTCGACGATATAGTGCCAAATATGACTATTCAAATATTAATATACACGATGTCTCAATACCGATGGTAGGCGAACTTGGCCTTACTCCCACACGTGGCGTCGCGGGGAGGCTTTACGTCTGTGACTCTATTGGAGGGTAAGAAACTGGACTGAAAAGAAAGTCCTACTTTAGTAGCGCAGTATATATACGCACTATGAACAAATAGTCCCATTAGTGGTGCGGTAGCCAGATTCCTACGCGGAACTAGGACTTGTTCGTACATGTGGAGCGGTACGTTTGAACTGGGTCTGAGGGGTATGGCAGCCTGGCACCAAGGTCTCGACCAATAGTAGAATGGAGACTATTATGGGATGTTCAGTAGGCTAGAATGGATATTCAATGCATATTGTACAAGGAATATACAAGGGATATCAGGGAATATTAGAGAATATACAAATACAATTAAATATATATATATAAATAAATATATATATTCGGTTTAATCTGGCCCTTCACAACAACTATGCAGTGTACTAATGTACAGTACTATATAGTGCAAAGCAGAAATGGGATGAGGTACAATTTAGGTACAATTTACAGTAAGGTGTACGAGTTGTAGTGCAATCTTTCATCAATAAATATAAAGTGTGGGGAGTGGGTGCTACAGTGTGTTTGTTTAAAGTGGGTGTGTGCTATAAAGTGTGTGGAGTGGGTGCTACAGTGTGTTTGTTTAAAGTGAGTGTGTGCGTGTGGATGTGTGTGCTATGTGCGTTTGGTGGTTGTTGTTGTGTAGTGTTCATTGTTCGTTTAGCAGCCTGATGGCCTGGGGATAGAAGCTTCTTCTGAGTCTTTCTGTGCTCGCCTTGAGACTCCGGTATCGCTTGCCTGACCGCAGCAGTTCAAAGAGGCAGTTGTTCGGGTGACTGGAGTCTTTAATGATTCTCTTAGCCTTGCCCTTGCAACGCTTGTTGTAAATGTTCTGGAGGGTGGGGAGCCCCCCTCCAATTGTGCGTTCGGCTGAACGTGTCACTCTTTGTAGTCTGCTTCGGTCTTGTGCAGTGCTATTCCCAAACCAGGAGGTGATGTTGCCGGTCAAGATGCTCTCTATTGTACATGAGTAGAAGTTCTTAAGGATCTTCTGACTGACTTGGAACTTCCTTAGGCGCCTGAGGAAGTAGAGGCGTTGTCGTGCCTTCTTCACAACACTGTCAATGTGTGTGGTCCATGTCAACGGTCCCAACGGTACCTTTTTTTCTGTACTTTACTCTCCCTCTCTGAAGTCTAAACTTCACAACACACAATCTAAAACCCCTTACCTCCCTCTCCCAAACCAATCTTGTATCTCAATGGGACTTCCTGGTTAAACAAATTAAAAAAATAATTAAAAAAAATAAATTTAAAGAAATTTGCGATTTTTTTTCTTCCGATTTGATTATTGCATCATTCCAAATCGCGATTTCGATTAAAAATCGATTAATCGTGCAGCCCTATAATTATAATTTAGGACCTGCTCCGAGGTCATCAATTGGCACACATGCGATGCATGCATGCAATTCGTATCTGCGATTAACCCATCCCGTCGTCCTTCCCCCCCAAGGGCAGCCGGGAGCAGACAGGCGTCAACGTGAGCCGCGCCAGGGGACCAATCCAAGTGCTCCTGTCCGTCTTCGTCAAGGACGCCACAGCGTTAGCGATCTTGTTGTTGTGCATGTTTTTCCATTGGGTTTATCTTATCGGGGGGGAAACCCTTGCGAGCACGGGGAGAACATGCAAACTCCACACAGAAAGGCCTTCTACTCAGGAGGTAGAGAGCATCCTGACCGGAAACATCACTGCCTGGTATGGAAACAGCACGGCACAGGACAAGAAGGCCCTACAGAAAGTGGTGCGCTCAGCCGAGCGTACCACGGGTATTGCACTACCCCCCCTGCAGGTTCTATACAACAAGAGGTGCAAATCCAGAGCCTGCAGGATAATGAAAGACCCTCACCACCCCAATAACAGCCTGTTTCAGCTGCTGAGGTCAGGCAGACGCCTGCAAATCTCAGCTACTAGGACAGAGCGGCTTAGGCTCAGCTTCTTCCCCCAGGCCATCAGAGCCATGAACAATGTACATTGAGTGCTCAGAACATTGAACTGTCCACACACAAGCACACATGAACACACACACGACACGCACACTGTGCACGCTCACACACGAGCAGCCACTTAACACTTTAACATGAGCGGGCACACACTCATGTCGCACACACGCACACTTATGGCCAAAGGAAAGGTCACTTTAAATTAGAATAACAGGAACAGTGTATTGCACTACCAAAGCTAACTAGCATGTCACACATGCGCTGTAAATAACTATGTACAGATACCGAGATGTCACTCCATGTTACCTGCTATCTGTTACTGCACAATGTTGTTTCTTCTTTTGATTCTATTATATGTACCACTGTATTGCACATCGTTGCGGGCAAGACCACCCGCATTTCATTGTATACCTGTATGCCGTGACAATTAAAACTCTTGACTTGACTTGGGAGATACCCCACCTGGGTAACTGGCATCATGGAAACCTGGTCCCCAAGCGGGAATCGAACCCTGGACCTTCTTGCTGTGAGGCGACAGTGTTAACCACTACACCACCGTGCCGCCCTAATCTCTACATGTGTGTCCTACACCCCCCCCCCCCCAATCCTGACATCATAGTATTGTAATTATAGTATGGTGATGAAACAGGCACCCCTAGTGGCTAAATAACCCAGCGTGGTATTGCGCTTTGTTTCATTTGTTGTTTTTGCAAAACAACATGTAAAATAACGATGAGTCGGCCTACAGGGAGGAGGTCCAACCCCCACCTGGCCCTCAACACCAAGGAGCTCATCGTGGACTTCAGAAAGACCAGCACGCACACCCCCATCCGTATCAACGGGACTGAGGTGGAGCCTTGACCTTGACCCTCTTCAAGAAGCCAGCGTCTCTTCTTCCTGAGGAGACTTAAGGAAAGCCCACCTGTCTCCTCAGATTCTGCATGGATTTCTACTGCCATATAGAAAGCATCCTCACTAACCACAGACGGTTCTCATTTGTAAGTAAAGGGCATAGGGGGAACAATTAATATAAGATAATGTATTCAATATAGTAAGGGGAAAATAACACAAGTATCACCATTTAGTCTACTTCCTCTTTACGCAGAGCGTCGTCCAACTCTCTATGTTAGGAGGAGTGTGCTCTCCAAAAGTGACTGTGGAATGATAGGATTTACACCAGATTGCCAAACGAGGCGTGTGACGGAGGCAGGAGGAGGATGTCCACCAACCCAGACGAAGAAAGGTCTTTATCGCCGAGTGAGTTTGCACATGCAAGGAATTTGTTTTGGTCGTTTTGGTGCAACATTAACAGACAAGTAAGGTAGAATAAAATAAAATGGAATATATAAAGAAAAATTAAAAGTACAATAGAATGTAATTGAGAATGCCTGGTTTATACGGTGCCGCTTCCCGTTTTGCATTGGAGGCCGGTGAGAGGAGGCGGCACAGCTAGGTTTCTCGAGGACACTGAAGCCGTGCGTGGATTTATGGCCTGTATTAGTCACTGTCGTGTGAGAGACCGTAAATACACTGGGTTTATTGGGGGCTCGTCAGTGATGATAATAACATCATTCCTGCTAATGTCATCTCAGGAGCAGCCCTTACTTTGTTAAATATCATCTCAGGAGCAGCAGCTCTTACTTTGTTAAATATCATCTCAGGATCAGCCCTTACTTTGTTAAATATCATCTCAGGATCAGCAGCTCTTACTTTGTTAAATATCATCTCAGGATCCGCTCTTACTTTGTTAAATATCATCTCAGGAGCAGCTCTTACTTTGTTAAATATCATCTCAGGATCATCTTTTACGTTGTTAAATATCATCTCAGGCTCAGCTCTTACTTTGTTAAATATCATCTCAGTCAGGATCCGCTCTTACTTTGTCAAATATCATCTCAGGATCAGCCCTTACTTTGTTAAATATAATCTCAGGATCAGCAGCTCTTACTTTGTTAAATATCATCTCAGGCTCCGCTCTTACTTTGTTAAATATCATCTCAGGATCAGCTCTTACTTTGTTAAATATCATCTCAGGATCAGCTCTTACTTTGTTAAATATAATCTCAGGATCAGCTTTTACTTTTTTAAATATCATCTCAGGAGCAGCTCTTACTTTGTTAAATATCATCTCAGGATCAGCTCTTACTTTGTTAAATATCATCTCAGGATCAGCTCTTACTTTGTTAAATATCATCTCAGGATCAGCTTTTACTTTGTTAAATATCATCTCAGGATCAGCTTTTACTTTGTTAAATATCATCTCAGCTCTTACTTTGTTAAATATCATCTCAGGATCAGCAGCGCTTACTTTGTTAAATATCATCTCAGGATCAGCAGCGCTTACTTTGTTAAATATCATCTCAGGATCAGGATTATTGTACAAAACAAAAGACTCATTCCGACAGGCTCAACATCTAGTTTGAAAACACCCGGCAGAGGATGACAAGAGTAGTGATGGGCATCGATCTTGGAATAGTCATTAAATGATGAAAAAAAATTAAAAACTAGTTTATGAGAATATCGTTTTGTCTCAAGAAATATATTTTACCTACACTGTGTAGTGTATTGAGAGGGGACCCTATTAACTGTTACACCGCTGAACGGCATGCTGGCTACAGCTCGCTAGCTATCCAAGTAACATAACGGTCTGTTAACAGCTGTTGGCAATGACGGAAGCCAGCTAGCTCGCGGATTATCTCACGTTTGCGATTAGTATTCGAATAGTTTCCAGTGACTATCGAATAGTTCCCACTGGTGTGTGAAGACTGAAGACTGTGTGTCTGTATTACACACAGAGGGAGCTGTCTGACCACTTTCAAACTAAGTACAGAATAAAAAATACTTCCAAATAAACTTTCATGATTATGAATATGTAGACTACATGTCAAAAGGGCAATACGTTTTGTTAATGTAATCTACTTGCACAGATATACGTTATATAGCCTAGTACTATTCTTACTGGATTCAACGTACATTTAAACAATTCATCTTTTGTGGTGGAACAACATAATTCACAGACGGAACTATGTGTTGGGGATAAGGGTTCCACATGGACCATATAACTAGCTAGCCATGTTAACTCCAGTCCCAGCTATTACTAAAGTTGATTTCAACACAATGCGACGTGGCGGGTTTGTGACAGGCATTTTCCGAAGTTCATGATTCGAAACCAGGGCACGACATATGACACTCTCTACATAAACCAGACATTAGGAGTGAGACTCTACATAAACCAGACATTAGGAGTGAGACTCTACATAAACCAGACATTAGGAGTGAGACTCTACATAAACCAGACATTAGGAGTGAGACTCTCTACATAAACCAGACATTAGGAGTGAGACTCTCTACATAAACCAGACATTAGGAGTGAGACTCTCTACATAAACCAGACATTAGGAGTGAGACTCTCTACATAAACCAGACATTAGGAGTGAGAGTGACACTGTCTCCATAAACCAACAGTGTTTTCAGATTCTAACTCTAAACAGTGTTTTCAGATTCTAACTCTAAACAGTGTTTTCAGATTCTAACTCTAAACAGTGTTTTCAGATTCTAACTCTAAACAGTGTTTTCAGATTCTAACTCTAAACAGTGTTTTCAGATTCTAACTCTAAACAGTGTTTTCAGATTCTAACTCAGTGTTTTCAGATTCTAACTCTAAAACAGTGTTTTCAGATTCTAACTCTAAACAGTGTTTTCAGATTCTAACTCTAAAACAGTGTTTTCAGATTCTAACTCTAAACAGTGTTTTCAGATTCTAACTCTAAACAGTGTTTTCAGATTCTAACTCTAAACAGTGTTTTCAGATTCTAACTCTAGAACAGTGTTTTCAGATTCTAACTCTAAACAGTGTTTTCAGATTCTAACTCTAAACAGTGTTTTCAGATTCTAACTCTAAACAGTGTTTTCAGATTCTAACTCTAAAACAGTGTTTTCAGATTCTAACTCTAAACAGTGTTTTCAGATTCTAACTCTAAACAGTGTTTTCAGATTCTAACTCTAAACAGTGTTTTCAGATTCTAACTCTAAACAGTGTTTTCAGACTCTAACTCTAAACAGTGTTTTCAGATTCTAACTCTAAACAGTGTTTTCAGATTCTAACTCTAAACAGTGTTTTCAGACTCTAAAGTTCTAAACAGTGTGTTCAGATGCTGACTCTAACCAGAGCCTCTTTCAGCATCTGATATAATAATCCCTTGTGCTGGAGCAGGCAGCTGTGTAACCAGTATAACCCAAAGGTCCTGCAAACCAAACAATGTAAATCATAGGGGACAAATAAGATAATGTAGCCGCCTTGGAATTTATCAGTAGGTATACGGGGAAATATCAGTTACCTAAGCCTAACCCTATCAGTTAGCAGCACAATGCAACCCTCCACTCAGCCACACCTCTGTGTGGTTCCCTTTTCTGACGTAAGGATCCAGTGCAGGAGGTCTCCAGAAGGATTTCAATTTCATTGATGTTAAGGTTTGGTTTGCAGTTTAGTTTAGTATCCCGCTACTTGCAGGGCCGTTACATGCTCACCTGCCGTACGATTTATTGTTGTATAACCTCACAGGTGTGATATTGTATGCGCTGCTTGCATGTTGTGTGTTTTATGGCAAGAGTTGTTTTTCTATGCGCTTGTATTACAAGTTATACGTCCTGCTTCATCCGAACTCACTCTCACATCGCTGCCTCTTTGATTGCTGTGTTAACCCTTTCACTGCCACACTACAGAAGGTTAACCCTTTACTATCACACTACAGAAGGTTAACCCTTTATTATCACACTACAGAAGGTTAACCCTTTACTATCACACTACAGATGGTTAACCGTCTGTAGTGTGATAGTAAAGGGTTAACCTTCTGTAGTGTGGTAGTAAAAGGGTTAACCCTTTGTCGTGTGGCAGTGAAAGGGTCAACCTTCTGTGTTGTCGCAGTGAAAGGGTTAACCATTTGGTAGTGCAGCAGTGAAAGGGTTAATCCAGGAGAAGGAGTGTGCCGTCGCCATGGCAGCTGGTGTGTTTACAGCGCTACGAGGCGGAAAGAGTAGATGTAGCGGTATTTTGAAGAAATCTACTGTCTGCGCAATCATTCCTCTTTTTTACTGTATGAAGCACACTCGCAGGGGCTCATACAGAACCAAGCATTTCACCGTAAAGTATGTGTATTTTATTGTGATATTTAATAAACAAACTTGAAACTTGAGCTCTGGTAGGAGGGTGGTGTTTAGCAGGCTGTGACGTACAGGCGTAGAGACAGAGGTGTTTAGCAGGCTGTGACGTACAGGCGTAGAGACAGAGGTGTTTAGCAGGTTGTGACGTACAGGCGTAGAGACAGAGGTGTTTAGCAGGCTGTGACGTACAGGCGTAGAGACAGAGGTGTTTAGCAGGCTGTGACGTACAGGTGTAGAGACAGAGGTGTTTAGCAGGCTGTGACGTACAGGCGTAGAGACAGAGGTGTTTAGCAGGCTGTGACGTACAGGCGTAGAGACAGAGGTGTTTAGCAGGCTGTGACGTACAGGCGTAGAGACAGAGGTGTTTAGCAGGCTGTGATGTACAGGTGTAGAGACAGAGGTGTTTAGCAGGCTGTGACGTACAGGTGTAGAGACATAGGTGTTTAGCAGGCTGTGACGTACAGGTGTAGAGACAGAGGTGTTTAGCAGACTGTGACGTACAGGTGTAGAGACAGAGGTGTTTAGCAGACTGTGACGTACAGGCGTAGAGACAGAGGTGTTTAGCAGGCTGTGACGTACAGGTGTAGAGACAGAGGTGTTTAGCAGACTGTGACGTACAGGTGTAGAGACAGAGGTGTTTAGCAGGCTGTGACGTACAGGCGTAGAGACAGAGGTGTTTAGCAGGCTGTGACGTACAGGCGTAGAGACAGAGGTGTTTAGCAGGCTGTGACGTACAGGCGTAGAATAGAGACAGAGGTGTTTAGCAGGCTGTGATGTACAGGTGTAGAGACAGAG
>NC_140167.1:6912975-6942975 GCF_963971535.1 Notolepis coatsorum | reverse complement strand
AGGTGCTCTTTAAGAGCGGTTTTGAATGTGGGCAGGGATTCACATTCCTTTACAGCTTTGGGTAGGGCGTTCCACATTGTTGTGGCATAATTGCGAAACGTGTTTAGTCCCTTGTTTGAGCCGAATCTGGGTTTAACATGATTTGTTGAGCTTCCTCTGGTGTAGTGGTTGTGGTATTCACTGACCTTTGGGAAGTATTTTGACATGTACATGGGCACCCCGGTCGTATAGTGTATCTTGTAGACTAGGCCCATTGCAAGTTGCTGTACTCTGTACAATACAGTACAGCTCAATACACACAATTGTTAAGGGGATGCAGACCAGAGAAAGACTTTCGTCTTGTTTACATCAGGGTCCCCCATTTTCAATTCATAGTGACATATATGACATACACAACATACATGACATTCATGACATTTATGGCATAGGGACATACATGACATACAGGTATATAGTACAGTACTGTTACATTTGTGACATATACGATATGCAAATATACAGTACTGTTACCCATAGATCCTGATAGAGAGTATATGCATACGGTGGGGAGGAGACTGTACATTAGGAGGGGGTGGGTGGGTGGGAGAACAATTATACATACGGCGGGGAGAGAATATATTAGGAGGGGGTGGGGGGGTTTGGACATTTACGGTGGCCAGTTTCGAATTGCAGTCTCCTGTAGGTGCTCTTTAAGAGTGGTTTTGAAAGTGGGTAGTGATTCACATCTTTTTACGGCTGTGGGTAGGGTGTTCCACATTGATGTGGCATAATTGCGAAACGTGTTTAGTCCCTTGTTTGAGCCGAATCTGGGTTTAACATGATTTGTTGAGCTTCCTCTGGTGTTGTGGTCGTGGTATTCACTGACCTTTGGGAAGTATTTTGACATGTACATGGGTACCTTAGTTGTATAGTGTATCATGTAGACCAGGCCCATTGCAAGTTGCTGTACTCTGTCGTCTACTCTAAGCCATCCTAGATTGTCAAAGTGGGCAGGGGTGAGGTGGGTTCTAGGGGTAAGGTCAAGTAGAAGTCTGACCAGACCAGTTTGTTTTGTGATGTTTGTAATCTTGTTTTTAGCGCCTTTGAGGTGCTTTGGTACCATGAGGTGCAAGCATAGTCGTAGTACCCTTGAATGAGTGCTCCTGCCAGAGTCTTCAGGGTATTCTTGTTTACCAGAGAGGAGATCCGGTACAAGAATCTAGTTCATTGGTTGACTTTTTTTATTACCTTGGATGCCATTTTGTCACAGGAAAGATTTGCCTCTAGGATGGAACCCAGGTAGGTAATTTCATCTTTCCTTGTGACAATATTGTCACCCACTGTAACTGAGAAGCCGTCGGTCTTGCTGAGTCGGTTTTATATAGTTTTATGCATCCAACTCTCTGCGTAGAATAATGCTTTTCTTCTTCTTTTATTCTGTATCCAACATCCATAAATGTTGCATTACCGCCATCTACTGAAATGTAACAATTTATTTTATATTACATTCCTTATTAATCCTGCACCTCTCTATTAGAAATGTATCCCAACGGTTATTTTACTTAAGTTAGGACCTCTTCTTTTTAGGTAACTCAGACGACTGGGGTTGTCATCAACACAATGGTCATTGAGGAATTACTCCAATTTGAATATATATCTTTATTAATTTGGACCCAACTCTAGTAGTGGCCTAGCGCATAGGGAAAGGGAATAGTGAGTTTGTAGAGAGAGTCATGTGGCTATTTAGGACTATTTCAATAGGTTACTTTATTTTAGGGAGGGGAAACCATATACTGTACTACTTCATAAATTATTTTATATATTATTTTATTCATTTTTATACAAATACCTGATGGTGTTGATGTCTAACAGTGCTGACAAATTGCCACATATCTACATCTCAACTGTGTGTAATACCCAGGAGGGTATTGCTTGCTAGTCTACCCACCACCACCAAGCCTCTTCAGCTCATTCAGAACGCAGCGGCCCGCCTGATCTCCAACCTAACGAAGTCAGCCCATGTTACCCCACTTCTTAGGGACCTGCACCCCATCGCTGCACGAATCCGCTTCAAGGCCCTCGACCTGGCATATCGCCCGATCAATGGTCTCTAACTACACGCCCTCATCCTGTAGATCCCCCGCTCTGGATCTTCTGGCTGCCTCAGACCCACTCCTATCCGAGCTCCGGGAGGGTCATCAAAGAGAAGCCGGCTATTCTGGGTCCTCGCTCCACAATGGTGGAATGAACTTCCCACCACGGAACACAACCAATCTTTCGCTGTCGACTAAAAACACACTTCTTCATTCAATATCTGAAATGAGGAGAAGAAAGAAAAACGACTAACCTTCTTTTAATCCCTTACCTACTCTTACTAGTTAGGCATAAAAAAAAATATTGTTTGTTTCCTGTTGGTTGTCAGTTAGGCCATGGGTAGGTAGGGAATTTATTTAATTAAATTATTTTATTTTATTCTTTCCCACGGCGACTATGGATAGGGAATTTCTTTATTTAATTAAAATGTTCACAACAACATGGATGCATGTACTCTGCCAGCATGTTTAATATCCATAATACTAAAGGTTTGACTAAGATTTATATGAAACTTTATTAAAAAAAAATAAAAAAAAAATAAAAATCAGATTTCTTTTATTTAATCTTTTTTTAATATTTTTTTTTAAAAACTCATAAAATATATTGGGTCGCACCTAAATCGGCAGGGTCGGTCGGCAACCGGAAACAAACCATTATTTTTGTTAGGCCTTACACTGCTGGCCAGTATGACGTGAGTGAACGGGTAAAATGTGAGGAACAAATTGTAAAGCGCTTTGGATAAAAACGCTATATAAATGCACCATTTACCATGGCTCAGTAGTACTAATTTATGTATATTTTATATCCAGTTTAATCACCTGCACATTGTATATCACTATTGCTCTTTACTGTTACATTTGCACTCTGTTTGGATGCCAAACTTATTTTCATTGTACTGTACTTATTTATGGTGCATGATGACAATACATTTGAATCTAATCTACTCTAATCGAATTCCTCCTTGTTGTTCATGCCGCATTGCAATACTCTTTATTCCCCACCAGATGGCGTGTGACTCTCAGTTATGCTTCAGGGCTGGCATTCAGCCCTCATTCCACCCTTCCTGCCTCTACGAAAACAAACCCTAGGGGCCCGTATTCACCAAGCCTGCCAGAGCTGGGAGTGCCACTGACTTGGGATCAGTGACTTAGGGACACTTGGGCTTGTGAATTCATTAAAACTAACAAGACTGAAGCTGACTCCAGATCAGTAGTCCATGCCCACTTTCAGGGGCATTGTAAATAGATTAGATTAAAATAAAGGCACACAGGAGATGAAGGTCAGAGGACGGGAAGTGTCAAAGTAAAAGCTCCTCAGACTGATGACACGCCTCGTTTCCACTCTCATCTGAGTGGAACCTTTACTTTGAAACGTCCTGACTCACTGTATGTGCATCAGCCACAAAAAGTCCATATTGTCGAAAAACGTAACTACATTAATCACACATTTAAATGTCAATGAAGAGGCAAAACCTTGAAGTCAAAGTTCTCTCAATAATAGCATAATAAGGGGTGCCCTCGTGGCGCATACCATAGTGCCTCGCGCACCTACGCGGCCGACCCGGGTTCGATCCCAGCACCCGACGTTATTTGTCGCATGTCCTCACCACCTCTCCTCCCGTTCGCCCTCTCCTCTGTCGGTCCTGCGTGACCAAGAAAAAGCTGTAAAAATGCTAAAAAAATAATAAAAAAAAATAAAAATAGCATAATAATTATCATTAAAGCTTATTGATACACACATGTGATGAAGACATCTTAATAACATGAGAGGAGATGATCAACTTATTGCCAACGTGGCCTGAATGATCAATCAAGGAAACCACGGTAACTGGATGAAGCCTACCGGTTACTTTGGAGGTAGAGCAGTCGTCTGGTAATCCGGAGGTTCCCGGTTAGATTCCCGCTCCTCCCGTGTCGTAGTGTCCTTGAGCAGGTCGGCACTCCACCGTCGGTGTGTGTGAGTGAACGGGTTAAGATGTGAGGAACAAGTTGTAAAGTGCTTTGGATAAAATCCACTTGGTCAGTAAAGAAAATAAGAAAAAAGGTATCCGTGCATCTCTAGTTGTTGTTGTTGTTGTTGTTGTTGTTGTTGTTGTTGTTGTTGTTGTTGTTGTTGTTGTTGTTGTTGTTGTTGTTGTTGTTGTTGTTGTTGTTGTTGTTGTTGTTGTTGATGATGATGATGATATTGTGGATCAGATGTTGACGCAGACCATCCCCCATGCAGCTGTGTCACAGGGTGGTGGACCAGCTCTGTGGGCGGGAGCCTCCGCGCATGGAGGACTACAGCGCCACCTGGAGCCTGGGGGAGTGGCTGCAGCTGCTGGACTCTCTCTCCTCCGTCTTCCGCCTGGCCGTGGGGCACAGCAGCTCTGACCAGGAGGTGAGAGGATGTGATGGATTCACCCAGACGGCCGTGCCCTCAGACCCCCTGCTGCTCCCCTCAGACCCCTGCCACCCCCTCTGACCCCCTGCCACCCCCTCAGACCCCCTGCCACCCCCTCAGACCCCCTGCCACCCCCTCAGACCCCTGCCACCCCCTCTGACCCCCTGCCACCCCCTCAGACCCCCTGCCACCCCCTCAGACCCCCTGCCACCCCCTCAGACCCCTGCCACCCCCTCTGACCCCCTGTCACCCCCTCAGACCCCCTGTCACCCCTCAGACCCCCTGCCACCCCCTCAGACCCCCCGCCGCCCCCTCAGATTTCTACCTGATCTCTCCTCTAGTAGGGTTTCTCCCCGATCTCTCCTCTAGTAGGGTTTCTCAACAGGGGTGGGGTGCAGAGTTGTTGAAAGGGGGGCGTTGGGATGCTCAAAGGGGGCAAACGTTTATTTAATTTTTTATTTTATTATAGCCCTGTTAGCGTTTGCCCCATTAGTGATAGCCCCGTTAGTGATAGCCCTGTTAGTGATAGCCCAGTTAGCAATAGCCCCATTAGTGATAGCCCCGTTAGCGATAGCCCTGTTAGTGATAGCCCAGTTAGCAATAGCCCCATTAGTGATAGCCCTGTTAGCGATAGCCCTGTTAGCGATAGCCCCGTTAGTGATAGCCCTGTTAGCAATAGCCCCATTAGTGATAGCCCTGTTAGCGATAGCCCTGTTAGCGATAGCCCAGTTAGCAATAGCCCCATTAGTGATAGCCCTGTTAGCGATAGCCCTGTTAGTGATAGCCCTGTTAGCGATAGCCCTGTTAGCGATAGCCCTGTTAGCGATAGCCCCGTTAGCGATAGCCCTGTTAGCGATAGCCCTGTTAGCGATAGCCCTGTTAGCGATAGCCCCGTTAGTGATAGCCCTGTTAGTGATAGCCCCGTTAGTGATAGCCCTGTTAGCGATAGCCCTGTTAGCGATAGCCCTGTTAGCGATAGCCCTGTTAGCGATAGCCCTGTTAGCGATAGCCCCGTTAGCGATAGCCCCGTTAGCGATAGCCCCATTAGTGATAGCCCCGTTAGCGATAGCCCCATTAGTGATAGCCCAGTTAGTGATAGCCCTGTTAGCGATAGCCCCGTTAGCGATAGCCCTGTTAGCGATAGCCCTGTTAGCGATAGCCCTGTTAGCGATAGCCGCGGCAGGACCCTGTGGGCAGATGCTCCCAGTATCTCTGTGTATTGATGTCCTGAATGTGGTCGTGTGGGCAGGTGGTGTCTGGGTTGGCAGACGTGGGCAGTGGCTACGGTGAGGCCGTACTGAGCGTGCTCCGAGCCAGACGGGAGGAGGTTCACCAGGCCCTGCTGGAGAGAACCAACTCCATCTCCACCGCCACCCTTCAGGACTTTGACTGGCAGTTGAAAGTAGGTTTTTAATCCTTTTTGTTTTCACTTTCACAGGGATTTGAAGAAGCCTATCTGATCTGGTGACAAATGGTCATTTCAGTCCATTCAGAACACACTCACACTCTCTCCTCTTACACTCTCTCTCTCTCTACTCTCTCACTCTCTTTCTCTCTCTACTCTTACTCTCACTCTCTCTACTCTCACTCTCTTTCTCCTATACTCTCTCTTTCTCCTATACTCTCTCTTTCTCTATACGTTCTCTCTCTATACTCTCTCTTTCTCCTATACGCTCTCTTTCTCTCTATACTTTCTCTCTATACTTTCTCTCTCTCTCACTCTCTTTCTCTCTCTACTCTTACTCTCACTCTCTCTACTCTCACTCTCTCTTTCTCCTATACTCTCTCTTTCTCCTATACTCTCTCTTTCTCTATACGTTCTCTCTCTATACTCTCTCTCTTTCTCCTATACGCTCTCTTTCTCTCTATACTTTCTCTCTCTTTCTCTATACTTTCTCTCTCTATACTCTCTTTCTCTCTCTCCCTATTTCCCTCTCCTGTCTCTACTCTCTCTGTCTACTCTCTCTTACTCTCTCCCTCTCTCTCACTCTCTTACTCTCTCTCCTGACTCTCTCGCTCTCTCTCTCCATCTCTCGCTCTCTTTCTTTCTCTCTCTCTCTCTCTCTCTCTCTCTCTCTCTCTCTCTCTCTCTCTCTCTCTCTCTCTCTCTCTCTCTCTCTCTCTCTCTCCAGTTAGCCCTCTCCAGTGATAAGATCTCGTCTCTCCAGACTCCTCTGTTGAGTCTCAGTCTGGACGTGAAGGAGGGCGGAGCCCTGCGGCCTGTTGTCATGGAGATGAACAGGGAGGAGCTACACACACTCATCAGCTCGTTAGAGGCCGCTAATAAAGTAAGACACGCACACATACACATTTCGACATTTCGATAGGCTTGCCGTGGTAGTCAGTAATACTGGTGTCATTCTGTGTTCAGGCATCCACTGAGTAAATTAATTGCCTACTGCCCCCTTAACACGTTCCGTGCCGGCCGTATTTCCCTATTTACCCCCTTGAATGCCGCCACCCACTTCAATGATAGAGCTCTCATATTTGCGAACGCATAAACTATATCTTAAATTATGGCTATGTGTCTAATCTGGCCGTCGCTTATCAATGACTTATTTGCAGTCAACATTGTCAAAACGGATTGTTTTTTAATCGGTTCATTTCCGTTTTTATACCATTTTGAAAAACGCTTGTTTCTTGAAACTTCCAGAAGATTCTGTGATAAACGCCCTTTACTGTAATACACAAAACACGTTGTCATTTTTCGGCCTATTTATGAATCGTTTTCAAATAAACGCTAGATTATCGATAGTATATGTGTACTTATGCACGCTATAGAAGCGGCCTGAAAAATCGATTCTCTTATTTCCTGATCGCACACACACACATACACACATATGGCACACGCTGATATATAGGTGAAAATAGCTCTGATTATCCCAATACTGGTAAAATAGATTCCTTACCTCAGATCAGATGTTCTCCAAAAGGCTTATTCCAATTCCTGATCGCCATTCCAAATATCGATCGCGTTTATTGATCCAACGCTGGGTGCTCGAACACATTATTCCACGCTGTTCTGCGGGACCACAAAGACTGCAATCGGCTCCGGTTACTTGCTTGAGAAGTAAAATGTGGATTCCGGACTCTTTTTTCCCCCATGCGTTTCATTCAATCCATTCCAAAGGGGTGCAGTACCACCCGGGAGACAATATGGGGTGGTATTTTCCCAATGGAGCTCAGAGAGAGTTTGCAGTGGTAACGTGAAGCTAGATTGATGAAATATAAAAGAAATAACGACTAAAAAAACTGCATATCTCGTTCCTGGCACTCAACGGTTGCCATGAAATAACGAGATATCTCGTCCGTGGCACTCAAAGTGTTAACAACAAACAGCTTGTTAAGTTTCAGTTTCACTTGTAGAGAGGATTTAACTTCACGTGAACAGTAGATTTCATTCACGGTTTGTGAATCACGCCTGTTGATACTAAATCCAGATTTAACTATGTCATTGGAAAGAGGAGATTTGGCCCGATCCATAGATGTGCGACTTGGCTATAATAACATTAATAAGGGAATTTATAGGCCTGGTATTCTATAGTCTATAATAATATTTCAAATGTGTCCGGATGGCAGAATTCAGTACTGTCTCTACAAAATCTCCTGTTTAATCATCTTCCCTTTATTCATTTGCTTAGATCTTTTGTACACGTGATCTCAAGAAGGTGCTAAATTTTTCATGTCTGGTCATTTTTTGCATGGTGTTTCACCGTCAAAGATGAGAAAAGAAAATAAATTATATTCTCCTTTGGTTCATTACAATTTACTCAAGCCTAGTAACAGACACAATATTTCTGACACTGAGAATACATTCCCTGAGATCCATAGATGTCCCTAGATACCAAGAACATGCAAATGGACCTTGTAGAAGTGGAGCAATCTTCCATTTACTTAGGTATGTATTTTTAGGCGGATTTTCAGAAAATAGGGCTTAACAGGTTAACTCACTGTGGTGTTGACAGAGCAGGAACGTGTGTGTGTGTGTGTGTGTGTGTGTGTGTGTGTGTGTGTGTCCCCTTCAGGAGTGTGTGTGTGTGTGTCCTTCAGGAGTGTGTGTGTGTGTGTGTCCTTCAGGAGTGTGTGTGTGTGTCCTTCAGGAGTGTGTGTGTGTGTCCTTCAGGAGTGTGTGTGTCCTTCAGGAGTGTGTGTGTGTGTCCTTCAGGAGTGTGTGTGTGTGTGTGTGTGTCCTTCAGGAGTGTGTGTGTGTGTGTCCTTCAGGAGTGTGTGTGTGTGTCTTTCAGGAGTGTGTGTGTTGATGATGATGATGATGGTGATGATGGTGATGATGGTGATGATGATGATGGTGTGTTTTGTGTCTCACTAGGTGCTGCTGCAGTTGAAATGAAGGCGATGACCAACTCAACACGCACCACTGGCGCCCCCCGCAGGCTCAAAGCCACGATGGGTGGCTGTGATGTCATCAAATAATTAAAACAGACGCTGTACAAAAATCATGCCTTCATTTTTACAGTTAAAAGCCTTAAAGGATACCTCTGGTATTTCTTTCGACATGGATTTATTTGTATTGATTTTCTCCAGGGTCCATACGAACAATGTCATGACTTCACATTAATTTATCCCAGCCTTCTGTAGTACACTTTTCATCCATTGTTGATAACTCTGAGTTAAAGTGCAGAAGTACAAGTACACAAATGAGGACCAATCCAGTCAATAACATCCTATACTATATTTTCTAGACAAATATTTTCCAAGTATGTGAAAAGAATAAATCCATTCCTGGTGCTTGCGGACAGTTGTGTATCATTACAACAGCTGTCAGCTGTCTATAAGATCATTTAGACTCCTCTCAGTCTGAGCTGTCAGCTGTCTATAAGATCATTTAGACTCCCCTCAGTCTGAGCTGTCAGCTGTCTATAAGATCATTTAGACTCCTCAGTCTGAGCTGTCAGCTGTCTATAAGATCATTTAGACTCCCCTCAGTCTGAGCTGTCAGCTGTCTATAAGATCATTTAGACTCCTCTCAGTCTGAGATGTCAGCTGTCTATAAGATCATTTAGACTCCTCTCAGTCTGAGCTGTCAGCTGTCTATAAGATCATTTAGACTCCCCTCAGTCTGAGCTGTCAGCTGTCTATAAGATCATTTAGACTCCCCTCAGTCTGAGCTGTCAGCTGTCTATAAGATCATTTAGACTCCTCCTCTCAGTCTGAGCTGTCAGCTGTCTATAAGATCATTTAGACTCCTCTCAGTCTGAGCTGTCAGCTGCTTATAAGATCATTTAGACTCCTCTCAGTCTGAGCTGTCAGCTGTCTATAAGATCATTTAGACTCCTCTCAGTCTGAGCTGTCAGCTGTCTAAGATCATTTAGACTCCTCTCAGTCTGAGCTGTCAGCTGTCTATAAGATCATTTAGACTCCTCTCAGTCTGAGCTGTCTATAAGATCATTTAGACTCCCCTCAGTCTGAGCTGTCAGCTGCTTATAAGATCATTTAGACTCCTCTCAGTCTGAGCTGTCAGCTGTCTATAAGATCATTTAGACTCCTCTCAGTCTGAGCTGTCAGCTGTCTAAGATCATTTCGACTCCTCAGTCTGAGCTGTCAGCTGCTTATAAGATCATTTAGACTCCTCTCAGTCTGAGATGTCAGCTGTCTATAAGATCATTTAGACTCCCCTCAGTCTGAGCTGTCAGCTGTCTATAAGATCATTTAGACTCCTCTCCTCTCAGTCTGAGCTGTCAGCTGTCTATAAGATCATTTAGACTCCTCTCCTCTCAGTCTGAGCTGTCAGCTGTCTATAAGATCATTTAGACTCCTCTCCCCTCAGTCTGAGCTGTCAGCTGTCTATAAGATCATTTAGACTCCTCTCAGTCTGAGCTGTCAGCTGTCTATAAGATCATTTAGACTCCTCTCCTCTCAGTCTGAGCTGTCAGCTGTCTATAAGATCATTTAGACTCCTCTCCCCTCAGTCTGAGCTGTCAGCTGTCTATAAGATCATTTAGACTCCCCTCAGTCTGAGCTGTCAGCTGTCTATAAGATCATTTAGACTCCTCTCAGTCTGAGCTGTCAGCTGTCTATAAGATCATTTAGACTCCTCTCCTCTCAGTCTGAGCTGTCAGCTGTCTATAAGATCATTTAGACTCCTCTCAGTCTGAGCTGTCAGCTGTCTATAAGATCATTTAGACTCCCATAGGAGTTTTAGTTTTTAAAGGTGTTGAAACTAAAAGGTGAGATGGAGAACATTGTAATAATGATGGCTAGCGAGGTCACTGACACCTATGGAGTCGTAGAACTCTGGGAAAACATTACGAACACGTAACACCTGAACGTATTCTCTTGTCCACTACATGTTTAGGCTTATAACAAATGAATGATACATAGTAAAACATTGTTTTGATCTATTTCAATTTACGGCCTTTTGTAAATCTATGAACATGCACCTTTTGTGTTGCATATTGTATGTTTTGTTGTCTATGCTGTTATACAATAAATATGCTGATGTGTCACTTTGTCTCTCAAGTTTCTTTAATAGTTGTCATACAGAAGTACAGAATACTTTCATACAAAATGCTTCTTACTGTTACGCTCCAGAGATTGTGCTAGACAAGATGGTATCAAATAACATAGTATAGCATGTAATTTAGAAGTAGAAAATGAGGTCACAGTGTTCAGTATAGACATATGTACAATGTTCGATGCAGAATAGACGTAACTGAGTTACCATATAATATACAATACTATGCAGTGTACTAATGTACAATACTATATAGTGCAAAGCAGAAATGGGATGAGGTACAATTTACAGTAAGGTGTACGAGTTGTAGTGTAATCCTTCATCAATAAATATAAAGTGTGGGGAGTGGGTGCTACAGTGTGTTTGTTTAAAGTGAGTGTGGATGTGTGTGCTATGTGCGTTTGATGGTTGTTGTTGTGTAGTGTTCATTGTTCGTTTAGCAGCCTGATGGCCTGGGGATAGAAGCTTCTCTTGAATTGTCAGCATTACTGTTCATCACAATATTGTATGTTTTTTTTATTTCCTTATCTTAAACTACTAATATAGTCTGAGCTGCTACATAGACTGAGAAATCATCCTGAGGAACCTCTTCTGGATTATGACTAATTTGTTGAGATATGAACCATCTGCACCTCTGTTCAGAAAATATTCCCTATTATCAATTGACAAACTAAATGTTTTTCAAACATGCTCATTCATATATAAGTTCATAAACAATAGGCAAGATATTCCTGATACAAGAAGTTCTTGAGGATCCCGTCGATGCTGAGGGGGCTGTAGTCCCTGGCCCCCGACCTCCTAAAGTCCACTATCATCTATTTAGTTTGGCTGATGTTCAGGAAGAGGCTGTTCTCCTGACAGATTCAAGAGATTTATTTGTCACATACATACACAAGACAAGATAGTAATGTTAGCTTAAAGGGATAGTTTGGATTTTTGGAGATACTCGCTAGTAGTGTATTTGATGCGATGCCATTAGTTACAGTAACTAGTAGTGTATTTGATGCGATGCCATTAGCTACAGTAACTAGTAGTGTATTTGATGCGATGCCATTAGCTACAGTCACTAGTAGTGTATTTGATGCGATGCCATTAGCTACAGTAACTAGTAGTATATTTGATGCCATTATCTACAGTAACTAGTAGTGTATTTGATGCGATGCCATTAGCTACAGTAACTAGTAGTATATTTGATGCCATTATCTACAGTAACTAGTCGTGTATTTGATGCGATGCCACCATTAGCTACAGTAACTCACTGAGTCCCGTGGTCGGAATTCTGGCAGTAGTTCCGCATACCACACAATGTAAAAAATAATCCCAACTATCCCTTTAAGGTGAGTTTAGACTGGATGCCTTATCTCAGATCCAAAATGGCCGTCCCGACAGTCAGGGTGCATCTGCATCAGTCTTGGGGGATCGGGCCGAATAATTTCTTCCAAACATGCTTTGATTCGGGCCAGTCTGCTGTCTTCGGACTCTCCTGGCGCATTCGTCTTACAGTCACAGTGATTGCTGTGAACATTCATGACCCCCTAGAAGGAGAAACCTATGTATTCTGGTGGTCACCTTTTCTCTAGCGCCACCATACAGAACTATAGCCTGGTCTGTTCAGACGGGCGGCCACACTGTTCCTGTCATCTCCCCAGTAGAATGTGAACAGCAGAGTGGGGAGGCTGTTAGCACCTAGCGCTGCACTCAGTGTTCTTCTAGTTCAGTGGTTCCCAAAGTCGGGGTCGCGACCCAAAGGTGGGCCGCGAGCAGCCACGGGTGGGCCGCGAGATGATTTAAAAAAAAATAAAAATATTTTTTTTATTTTTATTTTTTTATTGTTATTTTTTTTGTCAGGCCACTGAACTTAGAAGCAGGCCAGGACAGTGTTTCTAGTTGTATTCTAAAATTCTATTCTATTGTATTCTAAAATGTGACTATATGGTTTTATATTAACTTAATAAATAAACAAAAACGAAAAATCGACTTATTTCAACGAACATTTCAAACTAAATAACAGATTATGCACATAAAACGCTGAAAACAACCGAAGCAACAATAGTATTTTAATGAGGCTATTATTATTATCATTATTATTTTGCAACAAGTTAGCCCTCTCATAAATAGCACATATAAATGAATAACTAACTTGAACTAACTTAATAGGATTGAAGTGATATTTGTCTTAAAAAATCGGTCGCATGGCAAAAAAAAAAAAAAAAAAAGCCTGACGATGTGCATTGGGCCGCGGCTCTCTGACGCCTTATTTTCTGGGCCCTGGCCTGAAAAGTTTGGGAACCCCTGTTCTAGTTGACCCATACTGTGTCGTGTTAGAGTGGCATGTGGCAGTGGCATGCTAGCACTGATCACACCCTCTAAAAACGGGCAGTCTTTAAATGTTAAAATAGGCCTACATCTACAGTACATCATCTGATGCCGTTTTTAAGTTTAAATTTATTTTATTTATGTATTTATTACCCAGGGACAATGCACATCAATCAATACTTTCAGTTTCCACATCAATGTAAATGTGTCCGAATTAGCTAATGAGCTAGTTTTCGTCCGGAGTCCCTACCATGCATGTCTTTTGGTGTCGTGAAATGTAGTGGAGTAAAAGTAGGAGGTTCTCTATAGTGAAAAGTAGGAGGTTCTCTATAGTGAAAAGTAGGAGGTTCTCTATAGTGAAAGTAGGAGGTTCTCTATAGTGAAATGTAGGAGGTTCTCTATAGTGAATGTAGGAGGTTCTCTATAGTGAAATGTAGGAGGTTCTCTATAGTGAAAGTAGGTTCTCTATAGTAAAGGCAGGATGTTCTCTATAGTAAAAGTAGGAGGTTCTCTATAGTAAAAGTAGGAGGTTCTCTATAGTGAAAGTAGGAGGTTCTCTATAGTAAAGGTAGGAGGTTCTCTATAGTAAAAGTAGGAGGTTCTCTATAGTGAAATGTAGGAGGTTCTCTATAGTAAAAGTAGGAGGTTCTCTATAGTGAAAGTAGGAGGTTCTCTATAGTAAAAGTAGGAGGTTCTCTATAGTGAAATGTAGGAGGTTCTCTATAGTAAAAGTAGGAGGTTCTCTATAGTGAAAGTAGGAGGTTCTCTATAGTGAAAGTAGGAGGTTCTCTATAGTGAAAGTAGGAGGTTCTCTATAGTAAAGGTAGGAGGTTCTCTATAGTAAAAGTAGGAGGTTCTCTATAGTGAAATGTAGGAGGTTCTCTATAGTAAAAGTAGGAGGTTCTCTATAGTGAAAGTAGGAGGTTCTCTATAGTAAAAGTAGGAGGTTCTCTATAGTGAAATGTAGGAGGTTCTCTATAGTAAAAGTAGGAGGTTCTCTATAGTGAAAGTAGGAGGTTCTCTATAGTAAAGGTAGGAGGTTCTCTATAGTGAAAGTAGGAGGTTCTCTATAGTGAAAGTAGGAGGTTCTCTATAGTAAAAGTAGGAGGTTCTCTATAGTGAAAGTAGGAGGTTCTCTATAGTGAAAGTAGGAGGTTCTCTATAGTAAAAGTAGGAGGTTCTCTATAGTAAAGGTAGGAGGTTCTCTATAGTGAAAGTAGGAGGTTCTCTATAGTAAAAGTAGGAGGTTCTCTATAGTGAAAGTAGGAGGTTCTCTACAGTGAAAACACTACAGTACAAGTGCCTCAGAACTGCACTTAAAGGGGCACTTCACCAAATGTTGATTTATTTTGCACATAATCTCACACATTCCAAAAACCTCTAAACGATTTTGCACACATTCATTGAGTTCAACAGTAAATTTGTTTGAATAAGGCCACCAGTGATGTCATCGGGGATATTGAATCGTTGTGTTGTGTTAAGTATAGCTCAGTGAAATGATGTCGATGAGGAAATAGCAACGCTTTGTCTTATAGGGATGCTTATAATTTCATGGAGCTGTAATTAAATCCTGTTGCAAAGTTTAACACCTTGATCTTCAACCTTTTGTCAATCAAGTTGTGTTTTAATTGATTTGTTATCCTTGCTCTTTGCCTCGTCTTATTGTTATGATTTGATATGCTGTGTGATTGTATTTGCTTTTCTGCTCGACGTGACTGTATACGAGGGAAATCGAGTTTAAATAAAGGTTTGAAATGAAAAAGGTTTGAAATGAACACAGCACAAGGATCAAATGTCCCCAATGACATCACTGGTGGCCTTATTCAAACTCGTTTACTCTCAAAGGACTAGATTCATGTGCAGAACTGTTTGGAGTTGTTGGATGTGGTGAGAGTATGTGCAGAAATAAATCAGCATTGTATTTCTTTTTTTGGTGAGGTGACCCTTTAACACAATGGACGCCAGAGGTCGCTATGGGCGTTAGGCCGTTTAAGCCAGCGCTTTGTTCAATGGAGAGAATGCCGTGTTTGCGAGTGCTAAAACTATATTAAATATTATAGCTATGGATCTAATAACGTTGTCGATTGTCAGTGAGTTTCTTCTGGTCAACATGCAAAAAAACAGAGTATTTTTTCATCCATACACTTCCGTTTTATACTGTGGTGATTCTGAATAATCCCAGGAAAAGACGCGAAAACAGCCCTTTAGTTAAATCCACTTATCACATTGCCATTTTTCGCCTGATTATCGAATCATCCTGAAATCAACGCTAGATTATCGTTATTATGTTTCCTCATGCACGCCTGAAAGGGGGTTTGGAACGGGGCGCCCATCCGTGCCGTGATGTGACCAACGGGACACAGCACACACACATTCCACACAGACAGCTTCGATCGCGGGAGAAGAAAATATCGGATCAACGTAAGATTGGATATAGACTGTCCTTACCTTGTCTCTGATGTAATGCAAAAAGAATAATCCGAATGATCCGATCGCCATTCCAAATACTGGTCGCGGTAGTCTGTCCCACGTTATCCAGCATTGCACATGGACGGGCGGGCGGATGAACTCGTCGAGGCATCCGTGGTGACCGCTTTTCTTGTGGGATTATTTAGACCCCGCCCGCACGCTGCAGCTCGGCCGAGAAAACAAACTACATCGTTTCAAATGGAGTGCAATAGCGGCCGCAAGGCGTTAGACGGCGGTATCGACCGTCTGCAAGCTCAGACATATTCAGAACAGCCTGCACAAGGTGCCTCGATGGATTATGAATGGCAATAGCGAATAAAAGAAATAAGGATCATAACAACGAGTTAACTCTTTGTTGGCGCTCAACGATTGGCGGGCTAACACGAGTTAACTCGTTGTTGGCGCTGAAAGGGTTAAGAACAGCAGATTTTTTGTAAAAACAAACAAAAAACACTTTCCATCACTGCTGCTGGTGAGAGAGTCCAGAACCAGACACTCCAGAACCGAGAGTCCAGAACCAGAGAGTCCAGAACCAGAGAGTCCAGAACCAGAGAGTCCAGAACCAGACACTCCAGAACCAGAGAGTCCAGAACCAGACACTCCAGAACCAGAGAGTCCAGAACCAGGGTTAGGGTTCTAAATGATGGGAGACGGGACATGTCTGGGTTGGTTAGGTAGGGATGTCAGTTTCATTTTTATTAGAATTCTATTTTTGGAAGTCCTTACAATTTTCAAACAAAGGATTTTGTATTTTGTGTGTTCCCTCTCTCTCTCTCTCTCTTACACGTATATACACACACACACACACACACACACACACGCACACACACGCACACACATGCACACGCACACACACACACAAGCACACACCCATTCCACACGAGAGCAGACGCAGAGCAGAGAGAAAGACGGATCATTTGACACAATAGAGTTCAGCCACTTGTCCTCGCTGTCCTTCCTGGCGGGGCGCCGGGAGGAGAATGTTAAAGGACCTCCGTCCGTCTGTCTGCGGAGACACAGACACATGTCCTCCGTCCGTCTGTCTGCGGAGACACAGACACATGTCCTCCGTCCGTCTGTCTGCGGAGACACAGACACATGTCCTCCGTCCGTCTGTCTGCGGAGACACAGACACATGTCCTCCGTCCGGCTGCTTTGAGTTCAAGATGTGAAGAAAAGGTGTATTTTTTTTTCTTTTTTTTTTCCTCAGTCCCCAGTCCGTCAATTCCCTGCCTCTCTCTCTCTCTCTGCCTGTCTGCCTCTCTCTCTCTGCCTCTCTCTCTCTTTCTCTGCCTGCCTCTCTCTCTCTCTCTCTCTCTCTCTATCTTTCTCTGCCTGCCTCTGTCTCTCTCTCTGTCTATGTCTCTGTCTCTCTGTCTCTCTGTCTCTCTCTCTCTCTCTGGCAGCGTTGCGGAACAACCTGGTGAAACACAAACTCGCGGGTGGGTTGTTATTATTTTTGTTTTTTTCACCATCGAATTCATGGATTGTCATCAGAATGCTGGAATGTCTTGACTAACAATCTACTAATCTTTTTTGAGATAATGGTACTTTTTGTAATTGTTTTTTTTTATAAGCCTCTCTCTCTCTCTCTCTCTCTCTCTCTCTCCGAAAAGGTTTCCCTCCAGTGTCCCTCCTCGCCCGTTTTGGTTTGTTCCTTCCTCTTCTCCTTTGAATTGTTGTTGTTATTGTTCTTCTTCTTCTTCTTCTTCTAAAAAAAGTACAAGTTGATTCGTTTAAATTCTACTCACTAGATATAAGTTTTAAGTTTGAACCCTGTGAAAATATTGAGATTCTCGTTAAAGGCACAATATTCAGCCATGAGGAAAGAGAAACCTGCTACTATTGTGTCATGTAGAAGCCTATCTGCTTTTGCATTTTTTTTGTTAAGCCCTGATAAAACAAGCAAGTCCATATGTCTAGTCTGCGTTTTCCCTCCAAACGTGAGTTCTGGTGAGTTCTGGTGGCTCGGGGTTAATCTCAGCAGGACCAGTTACTTTACCCAATCACACGGCAGAATACTGTCTGTCAAAAAGAATAACATGATCAGCGCAAGTGATAATTAATTTGGGTCATATTTGTGGCATGACCACCAAAATGAATAACTGTAGCAGATGACATAATTAGTTATTAATATTTTTAGCCTTTTTACCAATAGTAGTTGTAGATAATATCACTAGAGACCTTTTCGGACCGTCTGATTGGTCTGGCTGAATATAGGGAAGCTCTCGGGACTCAACATCAATATATCATATCACATCAACCACTGGAACATCTTGTTCCTACAGTCAACCTTAGAGGTGGGGGGGGCGTCTTCGTGTGAACATCAGCGAGGAAGTCAGACGTGGAGTCAGACGTGGAGTCAAGAGTCAGACGTGAAGTCAGACGTGGAGTCAGGAGTCAGACGTGGAGTCAAGAGTCAGACGTGAAGTCAGGAGACAGACGTGAAGTCAGACGTGGAGTCAGGAGACAGACGTGAAGTCAGACGTGAAGTCAGGAGTCAGACGTGAAGTTAGACGTGGAGTCAAGAGACAGACGTGAAGTCAGACGTGAAGTCAGGAGATAGACGTCTATCTATCTATCTATCTATCTATCTATCTATCTATCTATCTATCTATCTATCTATCTATCTATCTATCTATCTATCTATCTATCTATCTATCTATCTATCTACTGTATCTATCTATTCATACTGTAACTCTGGTTCTGTGATCAAAGCCCTCTAGAGGACAGCGACTCAGGGTAACATGTGCTGGTCAATGCGCGCAACGACCAGGAAGGGAATTGGCATAATGACTAAATTGGGGGATGGGAGAGAAAAAAAAATAGAAAGGAAAATATTTTTAAACATCTTCTTCTTCTTTCGTGTAACGTCAGAGGTCCAACTCCGTATCTTGTAGCCATGCCCTTAACTCTGGTCCCACATCAAAGAGGCTGGCTTCCGAGGGTGGTTTGTATAGGGGGCAGATGGTCAGGATGTGGTCAACAGTCTGCTCAGGGTCTCCACACTCACATGCAGCACTGTCTGCCAGGCCCCACTTCTTTAATGATGCTTTAAAGCGACCGACCCCAGATCTTAAACGGTTCAGCAGAATGCATTGCCGGCATGGAAGATCGTCTCCTGTGGCGCCATCTCCTGGATCCCAGATGTAGTGGTGGATACGGGTTGGCCCAGCACTCTCCCACTCTCTCTTCCAGGCTGCCGCCAGCCATCCATTTCTGGATAGGTCCTCAGTGGTGGAACGGAGCATCTCTTGTGCCACCTTGTTGTAGGGGTGGCGGGACTTGAGTCTGCTCATAGGTGCTGTTGTTGTTGTGGTGTTGTGTAGGGTGTGCCAGTCATGCTTCACTGCTTTCCTTGCTAGGGTGAGAGTGGCAGCCTCTCGTTGTAGGCCAGCTGGTGCGATTCCTGCAAGGACTGGCAGCAGGAAGACGGGTCTAGTAGCCTTCAGGCATCCAGTGATGATCCGGAGGGCGTTGTTAGTAGCCGCATCAACTTTTTTAACGTGTGGGCTTCTGCTCCAGACTGGGGCACAGTACTCCGCTGCCGAGAAGACCAGCTGGCCATCGCTGGTGTGTAGGACAAAACTGCGGTTAGACAGCATCTCCATAATAAACTTCACCATATGCCGATCAGGTACCATCCTCATCAGCTTCAGGTGGAGTCCACGGTGCCAGACAGTATCGTACGCGGCAGTCAGGTCCAGGTACACTACCCCCGCTTTCTCATTAGCCTGGAAGCTGTCCTCGATGTCTTGAGACAGTAGTGTTACCGGTCCACTGTTGATCTACCACGTCGGAAACCGGCCTGTTCCTGTGGGAGCTGTGTGTCAATTACTGGCTCAATGCGGCTATGGATCATTCTTTCCAATATCTTAAATGGAACACAGAGCAGCGAGATGGGTCGATATGCCTTGGGGTCTTCCGCAGGTTTGTTTGGCTTTGGCAGGGCAATTACAGAAGCACAACGCCAGGTCTTGGGGATCTTGCACCTCTGATAGCATGCAGAGAAGAATGCACAGAGCCAGTCAGATGTTGTTGTGCTCTGGTGGGTGATAAACTCCGGGTGGATGTTGTCACGGCCTGGAGATTTGCCCGTCTTGAGCTTTACTCATGGCCTCACCGAGTTCATCTGCTGTGAACTCTCCTGAGAGGTTGGAATCTGCACTGGCCACCTTGGAGAGGGATGACACTTCCCGCGCTATCAGGCGGGTAACATCTTTGTCTGCGTCTGGGTAACGACGGTTCTTCAGGAGCTCGGAGGCGATGGCATCTGCAGTGACTGGGTTCTGTGATCAAAGCCCTCTAGAGGACAGCGACTCAGGGTAACATGTGCTGGTCAATGCGCGCAACGACCAGGAAGGGAATTGGCATAATGACTAAATTGGGGGATGATGGGAGAGAAAAAAAAATAGAAAGGCAAACATTTTTAAACATTATAATAAAAGAAGGCTCGTTTTCATCTGTAGTCCCTGGACAAGTGGAAAGGCTGTAGTCGGCGGCGTGGGTCGTCGTAAGCAGGCAGGTCATTGTGAAAGAAACAGGGAGCATATAGGCGCTGATGATGCTCTGTTAGGTCACGGATATGCAATCTCTTTTCAATACTCGCACACAGGGGCTTAGCCAATCAGGTGGCGCCAGAGGGTGAAGCCTATGTGACATGGACCCTTTAGTTACTACAGTACAAGTGCAAACACACCTACGAGGTCAGGGAGGTCAGTGAGGTCAGGGAGGTCAGTGAAGTCAGTGAGGTCAGGGAGGTCAGTGAGGTCAGTGAGGTCAGGGAGGTCAGTGAGGTCAGGGAGGTCAGTGAGGTCAGTGAGGTCAGGGAGGTCAGTGAGGTCAGTGAGGTCAGAGAGGTCAGGGAGGTCAGAGGTTAGGGAGGCGCTGACAGACACCTGGGCTTCCTCACAACGTTGTAATATTAAAAGGGCAAATCCACCCAAAAACAGAATTTACATTGTCTATTCCAACGATCTTAGAAAGTTCAGTCAACATCTATTAACACAGTAAATTGTCTCCCAGAGTTGAGATATTGCATCCAGTTTTATTTAAAGGTGCTATAGATACAAATATTTATGTACAAAATGATATGTATTTAATATTTTTTTACTAGTATTGCTCCCCCCCCGCCCCCCCCAAAAAACCTTGGCGGGTCCAAAATTAATGTTGTTGTTGACATGTTGCTGCATAAAGCCCCGCCCTACTCCCCATTACCTCACGTGGAACGATGCACCTGATTGGATAAATGACATGCTGGTGCTCTAGTGCGACATCTAGTGGCTGAATCTTATCTATAGAACCTTTAAAACGTGTCTTACAGCTCTGAAGCGGAACATGTATCCCATGTCTTGCCACAGGGTCTGTCATAGTGTCCTAGGATTTGTTCCCTACAATCCTGTCCGTGTTATCTATCAGAAAAACACATATTCACAAATCAAAACTGTACAATATTATAGAAATACATTTCTATTTTAGGGTGGATTTTTCCATTTAACTCCCACACTTTAATGCCAACGCTTGGGATCCAGTAGTTTTTTTGAATGAAGATGTTTGTATCTAATATCTATACTTTTTATCACGACAGATACTGGACATCCTGTTCCGTCCTCTCGCCCCCACCCCCCCTCCCCCACCAGCGTGTGTCATCAGGGCTTACACTTTGTTTTTTTGTATGTTTTTGATAGCATGGTGACATCATAAGTCATTCTTACCTGATTTCTTTTAAAGAAAATTACATTTTTACATGCTCACAGACGCTGTGAGAATACCGATAGAGATACAAATTTGAACAAATTGATTTTTTTTTCTTTTTCGTCAGGTTTCCAATTAAAACATCTGCCCTGTACTTCACCCTCCCCCCCCCTAAAATGCAATGATTGTTCAAAAGCATACAGTATAATGATTATAATACAGAGAAGCCTGGTACGAGCCCTGCAAAGCTTTTCTCTTTTTTCTTACAGAAAGTAAAGGAAAACAGACTGTTGTTTTTTTACAGTGTAAAACAGCAGGTAAAACACATGCAAATAAACCTAAGGAAGAAATCATGTCTCACATGTATGTCTGAAGGCCAGCGTTGACCCTTGACCCTCGACACTGGACCCTCAACCCATGACCCTTGACCCTCAACTCACAAACTGACTCGTCAAAAGGGGGAGGGTTTTTAAACACGACGAGAACATTGCCTAAAAACACTCCGTGAGGATCAACTCAGCCGTTAGCTTGAACAAAACCAGGCCCGGAACGTGCTGCATGGGGAGAGGACTCAAACCCAAAGTCTTTCCCTATAAACGCCGCCAACGCCAACCTTGGAAAGTTGAACTTTCGAATCCCAAAATGGCATTTTTTCCTGCCGAGGGAGGGCGAGGAATCACAAGATCACCCGTCTCCGCAGAGGGAGGCCGAGGAATCACAAGATCACCCGTCTCCGCAGAGGGAGGCCGAGGAATCACAAGATCACCCGCCTCCGCAGAGGGAGGGGGAAGAATCACAAGATCACCCGCCTCCGCAGAGGGAGGGGGAAGACTCACAAGATCACCCACTGTCTCCGCCGAGGTGAGAATCATCTTTCAGACCCATGTTTTTGCACCTGGGCTCCTTGTTGTTCTGTTTGTTTGTTTTGTTTCTCTTCATTTGTGTTGTTTTCTTTTTGAAACTTTCAAAAGCAAATCAAAGCCGTGTTCAGTCCGCATGCAAAGAGTGAGAGGAACTAATGTGAGGAAAAAGTAGTTAATAAATGAAACATGGTTGTCTAACGATAGTGTCTAGTAAAGATACCATCCGGTAAAGATACCTGTAAAGATACCATCCAGTAAAGATACTAGTAAAGATACCAGTAAAGATACCAGTAAAGATACCAGTAAAGATACCAGTAAAGATAATGTCTAGTAAAGATACCAGTAAAGATACTGTCTAGTAAAGATACTGTCTAGTAAAGATACCAGTAAAGATACCAGTAAAGATATCAGTAAAGATAACATCTAGTAAAGATACCAGTAAAGATACCAGTAAAGATACCAGTAAAGATAACATCTAGTAAATATACCAGTAAAGATACCAGTAAACATACCATCCAGTAAAGATACCAGTAAAGATACTCAGAAATGCGAGTCCGTACCTTAACCGCATCTTCCGCAAGTCCATACTACTTTTCTCTAAGTTCTATTTTGTATGGATGAATACAGCAAAAAGTGAGAGAATTTATTAAATTGTACTTCTCTTTTATACATATATATATATAGATATACATATATGTATATGTATATATATATTTATATATATATATGTATAATTATATATATATATATATTTATATATTTTATATTAAATTGTATTTACATTGAAAAGACATCCTTGACTCCTCTCATTCCAGAACAGAAGTGATACAAACAGGGGCTTGAGTAGAACGCCCCCCATACCTCGCCATCGCTGTATAAGACCTAGCTCGCTAGCTTAAACAAAATGCCGGCAGGGCGTTAGCCCGCCACGGACCCCCACCCCCCCTGCCTGCCCTAGTTGACGTAGTAAAGCCAGTAGACCAGGTTGAAGAAGGTGAAGGCGATGGGGAAGATGACGCGAGACCACTTGTCTATGGCGTTGACGTCCATGAGGTCGGGGATCTTGACCTTGAGCTGCGAGGCCCTCCTGCGGAGGCGGCCCCCCTTCTTGTGGGCCGTGGGGCGCTCCAGCGCCGGCCGGCCGTACAGGTCCCGGCTGGCCATGGGCTTGCGGTACTGTATGCTGGCGCTGTCGTAGGAGAACATGGTGGCCCGCGGGTCGTTGAGGGCGCCCATCATGTCGCCGCCGCCGCCCATCTCGTTGGTCAGGTTGGTCAGGAGGATGTTGCCGTGGGCGTCCACCTGAGGAAGCAAGGTCAATGTCAAGGTCAAGCGTCTCAGTGGTGTGGCCATTTTAGTTTTTAGCAAGGACACCGTGTCTCAGTGGTGCGGCCATTTTGTTTCTGTCTCAAGTGTACGACATCTAGTGGCTGAATGTTATCTATAGAACCTTTAACATCTAGTGGCTGAATGTTATCTATAGAACCTTTAACATCTAGTGGCTGAATGTTATCTATAGCACCTTTAACATCTAGTGGCTGAATGTTATCTATAGCACCTTTAACATCTAGTGGCTGAATGTTATCTATAGCACTTTTAACATCTAGTGGCTGAATGTTATCTATAGCACTTTTAACATCTATTGGCTGAATGTTATCTATAGCACTTTTAACATTTAGTGGCTGAATGTTATCTATAGCACCTTTAACATCTAGTGGCTGAATGTTATCTATAACACTTTTAACACCTAGTGGCTGAATGTTATCTAGAGCACTTTTAACACCTAGTGGCTGAATGTTATCTATAGCACCATATAGTGGCTGAATGTTATCTATAGCACCATCTAGTGGCTGAATGTTATCTATACTATAGCACCATCTAGTGGCTGAATGTTATCTATATAGCACCATCTAGTGGCTGAATGTTGTCTATAGCACCATCTAGTGGCTGAATGTTATCTATAGCACCATCTAGTGGCTGAATGTTATCTATAGCACCATCTAGTGGCTGAATGTTATCTATAGCACCATCTAGTGGCTGAATGTTATCTACAGCACCATCTAGTGGCTGAATGTTATCCACAGCACCTGCACTTTGTTCCCCTCTAGCCTCTTGTTCTCGTTGTTGGTCTTGGCCGCCTTCTCCGCCACCTTCTTCTGCAGCTGCGGCCCGCGGCCGAAGAAGATGTAGTTGACGAAGGCGTACTCCAGCAGGGCGAGGAAGACGAAGGCGAAGCAGGCCATCAGGTAGATGTCGATGGCCTTCACGTACGGGATCTTAGGGAGCGTCTCCCTCAGGTGGGTGTTGATGGTGGTCATGGTGAGCACCGTGGTGATCCCTGGAGGAGAGAAGAAGAGGGGGAGGGGGAGGAGGAGAGGGGGAGGAGGAGGAGGAGGGAGAGGAGGAGAGAGAGAGGGAGGAGAGGAGGAGGGATAGGAAGAGGAAAGAGGGGGAGGAGAGGAGGGAGAGGAAGAGGAAGAGGGAGAGGGAGAGGGAGAGGGAGAGGAAGAGGGAGAGGAGGAGGAGGAGGAGGGAGAGGAAGAGGAGGGAGGGGGAGGAGAGGAGGGAGGAAGAGGAAGAGGGAGAGGAGGAGGAGGAGGAGGAGGAGGAGGGAGAGGGAGAAGAAGAGGAGGGAGAGAGGAAGAGGGAGAGGAGGAGGAGGAAGAGGAGGAGGGAGAGGAAGAGGAGGGAGGGGAGGAGAGGAGGGAGAAGAAGAGGAAGAGGGAGAGGAGGAGAGAGAGGAAGAGGGAGAGGAGGAGGAAGCGGGAGAGGCGGAGGAAGAAGAAGAAGATGGAGAGGAAGAGGGAGAGGAGGAGGAGGAAGAGGGGGAGCGAGAGGAGGAAGAGGAAGAGGAGGAGGGAGATGAGGGAGAAGAGAAGGGATAGGAAGAGGGGGAGGAGGAGGAGAGAGAGGAAGAGGGAGAGGAGGAGGAGGAAGAAGAGTGAGAGGAAGAGGGAGAAAAGGAAGGGAAGAGGGGGAGGGAGAGGATGAGGAAGAGGAAGAGGAGGCGGGAGAGGAGGAGGAGGAAGAAGAGGAGGAAGAGGAGGAGGTAGAGGAAGAGGGAGAGGAGGAGGAAGAGGAGGGAGAGGAGGAGGGAGAAGGAGAGGAGGAGGGAGAGGAGGAAGAAGAGGAGGGAGCGGAAGAGGGAGAGGAGGAGGAAGAGGGAGAGGAGGAGGAGGAAGAAGGAGAATGAGAGGAGGAAGAAGGAGAAGAAGAAGAAGAATGTATAGTATTATTATGTACAGTGATACAGGTATAAAGACACTATGGTAGTAACTCATACTGGCCAGTGATATAAATAGTAAGAGTAGGTAAGGGATATATACAGATATAGATATAGATATAGTATATAATGCAGGTATGAAAGACATATTATATGCAGGTATATTCAGACAGATGTGGATAAATGTAGATACAGTACAAATAAATATATATATAGGGTACATGCAGCATTATTGTACATGCTCATACATAGTTATATGGGTAGACTATAGTTCGAGGTAGGTAGTTATGATTACAGTGTAGGGCAGTTGTAGACAGTGGAGACAGTAGATAGGTATAAATAAAGTATAAGACAGTTGTAGACAGTAGATATGTATAAATAGAGTATAAGACAGTTGGGTACCAGAGTTTAGAGGTCGTACAGGATGGGTACCAGAGTTCAGAGGTCGTACAGTATGGGTACCAGAGTTCAGAGGTCGTACAGTATGGGTACCAGAGTGTGTACACGGCAGCAGCGGTGGTCAACAATGCGTGAGACGCACACAGCAGTCAGCGTACAGTAATGGAGCGCGTCATGCATACTCAAGCTGCCATCAGACATGAGAAGGCAGATGGTGCGTTCAGGGTCCCTGGGCGCCGCGGTGAAGAGCGCCGCTCCACGTGTGTAACGCCACGCTCCACCGGCCACGCCCCCCCCCCCCCGCTCCCCTGGTAACCATGGTAACCCTGGTGGTTATGTTATTTAGGATCATGTATATGTCTCTTTATGTATACGTGTGCCTGCCATATGTGTGCCTGCCTATACGGTGTTTATACACGTATAGCTTTGATTTGTCCCTGTACACTGTTTTTTTTATAGATGCACGAATGCCTAGTGAGTGAATGTACAGAATATGTTTTAAACTGTTTTTATTAGGGATGCTCGATATTGGCTTTTTTACCGATACCGATATATCGATATTGTCCAACTCTTAATTTCCGATACCGATATCAACCGATACCTATATATGCAGGGTTTTTCCCCCCAAAAAACTGAATAATCAGGTAATTAACATTACATATCTCTTGTTGTGGAATTAACACAACATTATGCATACTTTTGACAATAAATAAAATCTGAATTTGTTCTTACTTGCTTGCCTGGGTAAATAAAGGTTATAAAAATGTAAAAAAAAAAAAAAAAATAAAAAAGAATTAAATAAATTTAAAACCGATACCGATATTTTCCGATATCACATTTTAATGCCGATATCGGCCGATAATATCGGTAGGCCGATAATATCGGACATACCTAGTTTTTATATTAGCTCTAATGTCCTTCTATTTTTCTGTTTATTTTCTGGCTTAAACATCTAGCCCAGCCCCTACAACTGAAAACTAGCAACCCTGCTAATGTTGGCATATTTACAGTTTTCTTTTAAATTTGTATTCATTTATTTTATAAATGTATAAACTGTTGATTGATATGCACTGTGCCTGATCAAATTAACTGAGTAAACTAAACTAATAGGGGAAATGAAAGAGGCTGGACTGGGATGGCACAACATCGTTTCGGGAGGCCAACAACCGCGCAACATGGAAAGAAATCGTCAGTGGCCTATATGCTCCACAGGGAGTGCAAAGGCTTAAGTCAAAGTAAGTCAAACTAAACTAAACTAAACTGGTGACACTGGTGGACAGCTGCGCGCTGTAAACACGTCAGGGACCGCGTTGTTCCGCACGTTTGGCAAAGCGCTGCACAACTCCCTGCTGCACCCTGAAGCCTGACTGTAGAGCAGAGAGACAGAGGGGCAACTACTGAAGCAGGGGGGTATTTAGAAAGAGACTGGAGAAGGGATGAGGAGGAGGAGGAGGAGGAGGAGGGATGAGGAGGAGGGATGAGGAGGAGGGATGAGGAGGAGGAGGGATGAGGAGGAGGGAGGAGGAGGAGGGATGAGGAGGAGGGATGAGGAGGAGGGATGAGGAGGAGGGATGAGAGAGGAGGGTTGAGGAGGAGGGAGGAGGAGGAGGGAGGAGGAGGAGGATGGATGAGGAGGAGGGATGAGAAGGAGGGATGAGGAGGAGGGATGAGGAGGAGGGAGGAGGAGGAGGGATGAGGAGGAGGGAGGAGGAGGAGGGATGAGAAGGAGGGATGAGAGAGGAGGGTTGAGGAGGAGGGAGGAGGAGGAGGGAGGAGGAGGAGGATGGATGAGGAGGAGGGATGAGAAGGAGGGATGAGGAGGAGGGATGAGGAGGAGGGAGGAGGAGGAGGGATGAGGAGGAGGGAGGAGGAGGAGGGATGAGGAGGAGGGAGGAGGAGGAGGGATGAGAAGGAGGGATGAGGAGGAGGGATGAGGAGGGGGGATGAGGAGGGGGGAGGAGGAGGAGGGATGAGAAGGAGGGATGAGGAGGAGGGATGAGGAGGGGGGATGAGGAGGGGGGGATGATGAGGAGGGATGATGAGGAGGGATGAGGAGGAGGAGGAGGAGGGATGAGGATGAGGGAGGAGGAGGAGGGATGAGGAGGGGGGATGAGGAGGAGGGATGAGGAGGAGGGATGAGGAGGAGGTATGAGGAGGAGGGATGAGAAGGAGGGATGAGGAGGAGGGATGAGGAGGAGGAGGGATGAGAAGGAGGAGGGAGGAGGAGGAGGGATGAGGAGGAGGGATGATGAGGAGGAGAGATGAGGAGGAGGGATGAGGAGGAGGGATGAGGAGGAGGAGGGAGGAGGAGGGATGAGGAGGAGGGATGAGAAGGAGGGATGAGGAGGAGGAGGGATGAGGAGGAGGGATGAGGAGGAGGGATGAGGAGGAGGGATGATGAGAGGGGATGAGGAGGAGGAGGGATGAGGAGGAGGGATGATGAGGAGGGATGAGAAGGAGGGATGAGGAGGAGGTATGAGGAGGAGGGATGATAGAGGAGGGATGAGGAGGAGGGAGGAGTAGGAGGGATGAGGAGGAGGGATGAGGAGGAGGGATGAGGAGGAGGGATGAGGAGGAGGGATGATAGAGGAGGGATGAGGAGGAGGAGGATGAGGAGGAGGGATGAGGAGGAGGATGATAGAGGAGGGATGAGAAGGAGGGATGAGGAGGAGGGATGAGGAGGAGGAGGGATGAGGAGGAGGGATGTCAAAGGGCAGCAGAGACAAGTGATTCAGGGACACAGCCAGGTAAGTTGTCTCCTTTGTCCATTAATGTTACCTAAATGTCATATAAGTGAATTGTATAGAAAACAACTCACCAAAAGGGACTATTGCACAACAGATTTGACAAAAACAATCCACCTTCACCCCCCCTAATCCCCCCCCCCCCCCCTCCCTCCTCCCCCCCCCCCCCCCCCCCGCATTCCTTGCCATACCGCGGCTTTCACTGAAATGACGCCACTGCTCGACAACACGAACCCATGTGTGCCGAGACAGGCTTGGCGCAGCTTGGGGTGTCTATAAAAAGAAAAACGCTGGCACGGTGCAATTCTGGTCTCCATTTTGGCATAAAATCTTGCCTGTGGCTCCCTCTCCCTCCCACTCAGACCATGTGTAAGCGCAACCTGACACACGCAAGGGCCGGCCCACTCACATAGAGAGAGAGAGAGAGAAACACTGACTGGTGAAATGAGGCATCTGCAGAGAGAGGATTTGTATGTAGTCCGGTGAATCAATTTCATCACCAGTCACGGTGTTTTTGAAGTTGTCTACTTCTCAGGGGGAGATTTAAAGGATTAAATAATTCAGGAGTACAGTTTTGAGTAAAAACATCAAACATTTTGTTTTTTCTTTCAAAAAATGATAGCTATCTTGCAGCATATTTTAAGTTTTTCTTTCTTATATTAAAATATATTTAGTTTTTTAAGAATTTGTAAAGGTTAGGCAAAAATAAGCACGTGCTTCAGCCTATTCCTTTTTTTCGGTCGTTGATTTTAGATTTTGTGTGTGAGCTTGCCTTGAATATGTACATTTGTGATCATTTTTTTCCTTTTGTAAGTCCACACCAGGTGTATTTGATTTGTCTGTAAACAAGACCGAAAAATAAACATCATTCATTCAAAAAATATATATAAATAAATGAAATAAAGTTTCTCGCCTAAGGCCGAACAGACCCACGGGCCGGCCCTGCTGACACGTCAGACCCATGGAACATATGCAAGCTAGCTCTCCAGTGGGTCTGAAAGCTAGCTCACCAGTGGGTCTCAAAGGTGCTTTTATTTTTCTCACTTTTTTACCAAAATCGCTCCTAATCACTCATTTCTGAACGGAATTTTATGAAATTTTGGACATGGACACACAAGACACACAAGAGAGGATGTCGTGGCCCGGATGATTCAAACCCACGACGCAGACGGCACACTGACCCAAGGCCACTCTGGCCGCCGAGGCGTCGTAGTTGATCCAGAAGGAGACCCAGGACAGGATGGTGATCAGGGTGGAGGGCATGTAGGTCTGCAGGATGAAGTAGCCGATGTTCCTCTTCAGCTTGAAGCTCAGAGACAGGCGGGGATAGGAACCTGGGGGAGAACAGAGAGAACAACGTAAAAC
>NC_140167.1:6853239-6912775 GCF_963971535.1 Notolepis coatsorum | reverse complement strand
GGCTGTTCAGTATAATTAAGCTAACTCGGTCTCCATTGTCTTCTTAAACAACTGCCTGCATGCATGCTGTGTGCAATTAAAATATTATGGCACACCGAAATGATGTCGTTTCATGCAAAATATTAAGTGTTCGATATTGGGTCAAGTGCAAGTGTGAGTTATAGTGCAGGTAAACATGGCGTCGCCATGCGTGCATGCATGCTGTGTGCAATTAAAATATTATGGCACACCGAAATGATGTTGTTTGCAAAATATTAAGTGTTCGATATTGGGTCAAGTGCAAGTGTGAGTTATAGTGCAGGTAAACATGGCGTCGCCATGCGTGCATGCATGCTGTGTGCAATTAAAATATTATGGCACACCGAAATTATGTTGTTTCATGCAAAATATTAAGTGTTCGATATTGGGTCAAGTGCAAGTGTGAGTTATAGTGCAGGTAAACATGGCGTCGCCCTCGTGCGTGCCATGCATGTCAAGCCGCATCTCCATTTTAGGTTTGTTTGCACATTATGTCCTATTATCGGGTTTGAGGGAGATTAATTTGGTTAGGTTGAGTGTCATGCAGGCGTCGCGTCCTCATGGCATGCATGGTCGAAGCCACATATCTCCATTTCTTTGAGCTTGTAAATTGATGTTTGTAATAGATATATATTTTTGACAAAAGGAGGTTTGAGAGAGATATTAATTCACGCTCTCATTCATCTCCGCTCTCTCTCTCCCTCCCTCCCTCTCTCTCTATCTCCTCTCTCTCTCTATCTCCTCTCTCTCGCTCTCTCTATCTCCTCTCTCTCGCTCTCTCTCTATCTCCTTCTGATTGATGGTTAAACATTCAAACTGTGAAAATTATGATCATGTTTTTGTAAGCTAATATATAGTATGAACTTGTTATATTGAGTTGTAAGTTATTCTGGTATATGTTTCATGGAGGTCTAAACGTTGTATTTTTTCCCTTGCCTTTCAGGTAGCAAGTGCTGCTGGGAAATATTCAAATGAGCCAAACAGTAAGCTGATTATTTTTAAATATAAAAACACATTTGTGAGATGGGACTGTATCGTTGAGACCAGAACATAGTTTATTAATCTGTTTCCACAGAGCTCAGTTTTTTCTCATAGTTCCAATATGGTAGTCTGGCAGTGTAAATTGTGTGCAGCTTCTTTGACTTCTAGAATACAGTTATTTAAACACTACAGACTGCAACACAGCCACTTTTCCAGAGTCAGTCCTCTTCCATGCCTCCATACTGATTGTATCTGTAAATTTAAAACGCTAAATGCATTAAGTACTCATTTGTCAAGATATCATACTGCACAACTTAGCAGTAGACCAGAACAGAGTCTGAGCCCTGTGGTAATAAAATGCCCTTTGTGCGCATTTCGGGAACCCTTTTCTGAATCAATTTTCTTAAGTCATCTCAGAAAGCATTTAAAAAATAATGAAACAGTGACATGCCCATATAAGGATTGTAGCTATAGCACAAATGTTTACTCTTCATTCAATTGCCATAAAAACAGAGTACACCAATTAAGTCTTGCATCAGACTTAAAAGCTGTCGTTGTTGAGGATCCCCAAGACAGGATTTCTGAGGTCACTAGTGATTTGCATGAAGAATGTCCAGGCCAGAGCATAGAAGTGGTGGATGATGATGATCAATGTGACACTGACAATCTAAGAAATCAACTTAAAATGAACCTATCTTCCTTGTTCCTAAAGATGCAGGCTATCCTCCATGTCTCAAACACAGCTAACCCTACTGTCCCTACTGTCCATACTAACCCTACTAACCCTACTAACCCTACTGTCCCTACTGTCCCTACTGTCCCTACTAACCCTACTAACCCTACTGTCCCTACTAACCCTACTAACCCTACTGTCCCTACTAACCCTACTAACCCTACTGTCCCTACTAACCCTACTAACCCTACTAACCCTACTGTCCCTACTGTCCCTACTGTCCCTACTAACCCTACTGTCCCTACTAACCCTACTAACCCTACTGTCCCTACTAACCCTACTAACCCTACTGTCCCTACTAACCCTACTAACCCTAACCCTACTAACCCTACTGTCCCTACTAACTCTACTAACCCCTGCTGCATGTTTGGACCATGCGATTTGAGGCCAAGCACCGCTTTTTCAAAAGAGTGGTGCATGACACTCAAAACTTCAAAAATATCTTGAAGACGATGGCAATCAGACACCAACACATGATGGCATATCATCTTGCTTCACCATCATATTTCAAGCCAAAAACCCAGGCATCCAGGGTTGACTCTGTTCTGGTTTCATCTCTACCAGCAGTAGCTCAGGTACACATTAGAGGACACACAGTTAGTGACACAATCTACCAGACATCAAAGGTAACCATTGATGGCACAGACTATGTCTGTGGAATGTTTCTCTCCGTCAGAGTCAGTGGTGGACTGTCTACATTTAGCCAAATAGAACAGATCTACCTTGTGAATAACAAGGTTTCTTTTCTGTGTCGAGACTATGACTCCTGGTATATAGAACATCTTAGGTCCTATGAGCTGTCAACCACACAACCACATATGTCCATCTACCTACAGTCTGGTCTCAATGATACAGTCCCACTCTCAGCATATATGATCGATGGTCTGCTGCTGCTGCTGACTCCCAAGCGATTCATTCAAGTGAAACGGAAGGTGAATAGTTATTTTATTAATCGATTATTGTGTCTTTATTCACTTGTTGTGTAATTGACCAGTTTATATTCTGTATAAGTTCATATTCTGTATATGTTAATAATGACGCTTTCTGTGTTGTGTTTATGACTACTCCTTAGGTCCTTGAGCTGCTGTCTGTCGACCGGACCACATCTGTCCACTGTCCATCTACCTGCAGTCTGGTCACAACGATACAGTCCCACTCAGCATACAAGATCGATGGTCTGCTGCTGCTGCTGACTCCCAAGCGATTCATTCAAGTTTCCATAGCACAATGGCAGCTGCCTCCCCACAACCCATGATCCTTCGTGTTGTTGAGACAGACCGGGCTAGAAAATTAAAACTCAGTTCACGACCCGCCTCTGTTGATGCACTGGTCAAGATTATAAAAGAACAGTTGGAAATAGACCTTGACTTCAGTTTGCTGTATGAAGATCCAGACTTTGATGGGAAACTTACTTCCCTTGATGACATTACGGAATTGCCACAAAAAGCTGTTGTGCACATTTCACTTTCGCTCGACTCCAGCTCTCTCGCATCTACTGATATACTTTCAGATATGTCATCTCCAGAACGTCTAAGCAGATGGCCTCCAGGTCCTTTTCCAGTTCCTACATTTGCATTCGATGTTGAGCTGAAACTTAGAGACGGAAACAACGAATTTGAGAAGAACAAGAGACACCTTTAATGAGGGGCAGGTTCTTCTCAGTCTTCTTGACTTCTTCAGCAATTGTCTGCCTCAACTGCTCAAGCCTCAAGGAATCCTCTCCTTGGGGATAGTTGGGTAGGAAGTTTACTTCTGCTCGCTTGGGTCTTTTAATGTTGGAATGTGAAGGTTCGCCATCAGGATTGCTTCTACCTCTTCTTCCAGCATTTACAGTGACCTCCTCACATCCTGCCCGTCTCAGCTTGTTCCTGAAATTGCCCATCTTGAATTTGATGCTGTTCTTCCATCCATTGCAGCCGGTCTCAGATCCTGCTTCCTTCAAGCAGGGATGTTTGGCGACAAGAGCCGCAGAAGCCACTGCTATCTCTTCATCACTTAGATAAGCCTTGAAAGCATACATTGTAGATGCAAGCTTTTCTAAGATGTCGTGCTTTAGGTCTCTTGTCAAGCTGATGCAGACCACATTTGCCCTGCGCCGACAGACCATAGTGAAGTCCAGCCCACCAGTGAAAGAGCTCATGGACCTCTGGCCTGCTCTCAAAATGGAGTCTGAGGTAATGTAGATCAGCTCTCTCTTTCCTGTGTTAACATTTGGCACATTCTGTGTGTTTTAAAGTGAAACTTGTGATTCCTAAGCCTGGTTTATATAATCTAGCGGCGCATCTGCGTGTGTGTTCTGTGCGCCCCCGCGAGCTAGTCATCAGCGACCGATTCCGCAAAGCATGTAATGACATGGTTGACCAGAAATCCCGCCGTCATGCTCTGAAGCCCAAACCAAACAAAGTAAGAGATCCACCAAGTTGAAGTGACTAATATCAATTGATGTTGATATACTATATTGTCCTGCTGTTTTTAAATATAGGTGTATGCAGAGTTCCAGCTGATTACCAACCAGAACCTGCCCAACACATTCTACGCTAAGCTTGACCGCCATCTTCCTCGACTGATGACGTTATTCAGACAGAAGGCGCCCAAAACTGGGAACACAGCAGATGCTTTGGCTCACATTTTAAAAATCCACGATGAACAGGTGAATAGATTATTATACATGTCATAGGTCGAACCTCTGTAACATTGAACAGGTTCAATGATTCAAATGAGCTTTTGAATTTTACAATTAGTCCACCATTGTGTTTGCCATTTTTCTGATTGCATTAAAGATGTGAACATGTTATTTGTGGACATATCTGATTGGACTGTTTAAAATCCGCTTTGTTCAGTAAACATTTCCATATAATACAATTATTTTTCTTCTTCTTAATCTTACATCTTAATAGGAAATCCATGATGTTCACACCAGGCGTACCACTGTTCTCCATGCCCTGCCTGTGTATCTGCATGAGGAAGTCGCTGGATTTTTCAAAACCTGCACAGTGAGTCCGAGTGAAAATAATTTACAGTACAACTGTATATTAAGTGAACAGTTAATCAAAATGCTAAGTATCAGTCTTCCTTCCTTCCAGGTCTCCCTTGTGAAAGAGATATTTGATCTCGACGGGACTAACCTGGTTAAATAAAAATAACCTTCTCACCAAAAAAATTGTTCTAACTAAAATATAAACAACTTACAAACAAAACTCCATATACTTAGCTTTGTGCTGCACTTTGTAGAAACCATGGATTTATTTGTGATTATTATGTCTCTTTCATTCCTTCAGGACACGCCTGATGAGCCAGAGCTTCAGGGTGTTGCAGTGGCCCTCCTTACTGTCATCAGTGACCATGCATGACACAAGTCCAGTTCACTACCAGCCTGTGACAATCTCTGATTGGTGATTCCTTCCTGGTAATGTTTGGACTAATCTATGCACTACACCTCAGCTACCCCAAGGGACTTACCAACACTTTTGAATTCATTCAGAAGATTTTACTAGGTCTAGAAGCTGGTAAACTGTTGCCCAGGTTGCAGACTCTCAAGAATGACTTGATGATGCAATAATTTTTTTTTCTTCTGATTTTTCAATGGATTTTCTCCCCGTCCCAATTAGTCGTTGAATTCCCCCCCCCCCCCCCCCCCCTACCTGGTGCTGTATGCATGTTCTCCTACGAGTCGGTATAAGGGCGTCCCGAGTCGATCGCACGCTTCCCCCGAGACGTGCGCCGACAGCCAGTGACGTCTTTTCACTTGGCAGCGAGGGCTCTCATTGGTGAAGTGTAACACGTGGGAGGACACGCTATCTCCACCAAGTCCTGCCCCGCTTAGCAAGCGCAGAGACCTGACCTGTAGGCGTCGCTGTCCACAACGCCAGATTCCCACCCGCCAGCTTCCCCACCCCCTAATACTGCCGAATTGTATTAGTGTGAACGGCCAGCCAAGCTGGTGACAACGCAGGGAGTTGGATTCGAACACGCGAATCCAGTGTCTCCAGCGTTGGTGACGAATGCAATCTCCGCTACGTCACCTGACCGCTCTTGCATTAAACTTTTGAAGGTATTATTTTGACATGACAAGGAAATGAATACCTCACCCCACATCCTTCTTTCAGATGAGTTTCTATTCCTTACTGTAATCAGTGATCATGACACAAGTCCAGTTCACTACCAGCCTGTGACAATCTCTATTGTCATTGAAAGTCATATCATGATCAGCTTCCCCAGATTTGGTGATTCCTTCCTGTAATGTTTGGACTAATCTATGCACTACCCCAAAGCACTTACCAACACCTCAAAAGTGTGTCTATAGAAACTCATCTGAAATGTCTTGTCATGTCAAAATAATACCTTCAAAAGTTGCTGTACTACTTTGCAGATGTTCAGCCAATAGGTCCAAACTACTCAATGTACCTTGTTCTTTATTTTTTATGTAATATGTTTACATTTGAGAGTTTTACAGTTCGAATTTTCTTAACCGTCTATAGCTGGCATTATTGTAATTTCATCCAAGTAAGTTTTAGAGTTGAAAGAGTTTATCAGAATCTCAAAGGCAACATCCAAGTCCCAAACGTTTGTTTCTCGAGGAACAATAGGAGGCAATGGGCATAAATGCCACTCTGCTCTGACTGCTTCCATTGCTTGTAGGCAGTGGTAGAGTTAGTGTTCTCAGTACAGAGTACAAGGCGATATACCAGGAGCCATAAACGCAACACAGAAGCGTTATTATTAACATATACAGAATATGAACTTATACAGAATATGAACTGGTCAATTACACAACTAGAGTGAATAAAGACACAATAATTGATTAATAAAATAACTATTCACCATTAGCTGGACTCAGTTCCGTTTCACTTGAATGAATCGCTTGGGAGTCAGCAGCAGCAGACCATCGATCTTGTATGCTGAGAGTGGGACTGTATCCTTGAGACCTTGTAGGCAGTAGTATACTGCCCTGTCAAGGGCTAACCGCAGTAACTTGAAAAAAGTAAAAATTTAGTTATGAGTGAAATTGACCTTGTCAATAAATGTTTTATCTTGTGACCAAGTTTCAGATGTTAATGTCGCTCAGTTTTGGAGATATGGGGTTTTAAAAACTGCAGTAACTACAAAATCACACTCAAAACCCAGGCAGACCGCAGTAACTTCCAAACAGTGAAAAATGGCTTTAAAGTGTTTTGACTTGCCATCCAAAATGTGTTATAGGTAAATAGATGATAGTACCCAGATTTAACATGTATTAATGAAGTAATCTTTAGGCATACAAAAATATGACATAATTATTTTAATTAACCCCAAAAAAGCAGATATTGCACTCTGCTGCACGATTTCCTTAAATAATTATACAGGTAATGTACAGGCAAAGTGCAGTAACTTCAAATACAATGTTGTTTTCCCTCCAGCTTTCATAACTTAACCTAGCCATTTTGAAAATGAAATTTAATACCTGAATATATTGGAATGATGATGATCCAAATAAAATGGCTAGGTGAAGTTATGAAAGCTGGAGGGAAAACAACATTGCATTTGAAGTTACTGCACTTTGCCTGTACATTACCTGTATAATTATTTAAGGAAATCGTGCAGCAGAGTGCAGTATCTGCTTTTTTGGGGTTAATTAAAATAACTACGTCATATTTTTGTATGCCTAAAGATTACTTCATTAATACATGTTAAATCTGGGTACTATCATCTATCTACCTATAACACATTTTGGATGGCAAGTCAAAAAACTTTAAAGCCATTTTTCTCAGTTTCACTGTTTGGAAGTTACTGCGGTCTGCCTTGACAGGGCAGTATAGTTAGTGTACTGTATAGTGTTCTTAGTACAGAGTACTGTAGTGTTCTAGTTATCATTCTGCAAACATAGCCTGCTCTAAATGACGGATGGTGCCTCTGACATTCTGACTAACTCTTTCAATGAAAACACCATCTTGTTCCATGATACATCATGGAGCAAATACATGCAGCTGCATTTCCATATGTAGGTATGTGCACTATTAACAGTATTGCCAGCTGTATAGCATGTAATGTGGGTTGGTATTTTGGTTCCACATTGGCAGGACCCAATATACAGCACAACGTTTGTGAATTTTACATGTGCCAAGCGGATTGACAATTTTCAGATAATCTATACATTTTATTCTGTACTGTACATAGATACACTGTGTTATCCCAACGGTCACAATAGTTGCCGTCAACATGTTTGCTCATTCTATGACCACACTATACAAATTTGAGTAATTCAGCCAGGATGTAAACGGCTCTGGTCATGTGCACTGCACATATTGAGACCCTTTATTATTTCAACATTTGCTGGAAATACATTGATACATCATTCAGTAACATTTTCAGAGCCTTATAACAAACATTATTACACTATTGTGACCAGAGGGATTAAATGTGTAATATACATTACATTGTATGTACATGTTATAACATGCATGTATTTATTTTCTATATATATTTTCTATATATATATATTTTCAATTTTAACATTGCCATAATGTTGTAGAGGGCAACACAATGTTTTTGTAAGATAAATAGATGTATACTCTTTGAATAGAAATAAATATAAAGAGTTTGAAGTTGTAACACAATGTTTTTGTAAGATAAATAGTTTCGATGAAGAACAAAACCTCCTAAATGCATAAAAAAAAAGGGGAAAACTTCATATCTGCACTTTGCAAGGCACTAATACCTGGTCGGTATTGTTAACATATATAGTCCAAAAACAGTGTACGGTGTTTACAGTGTTATTGTACATTGCTAACATACAGATTATATATGTATACTCTTTTATACTCTTTGAATAGAAAAAAATAAAAGAGTTGTTTGAAGTTGATATAATGTGCTTGTGTAGTTATTTTTCTGTTAACTTTTTCACATGGATTTGAAAACTGAACCTTAAGTTATAGTAACTGCAAATATTTGAGTTGATTAACTTAAAAATTTGAGTTGATTAACTTAAAAGAAATGAGGCATGGGATGGCCTCAATGTCGTTGAGTTCTGTTAACTTAATCACATGGATTTAAGGTTGAACCTTAAGTCACAGTAACTGAACATATTTGAGTTGCCTCCACTTGAGAACCTTAAGTCACAGTAACTGAACATATTTGAACTGCCTTAACTGAGAACTGTAAGTCACAGTAACTGAACATATTTGAGTTGACACCACTTGAGAACCTTAAGTCACAGTAACTGAACATATTTGAACTGCCTTAACTGAGAACTGTGAGTCACAGTAACTGAACATATTTGAGTTGACACTACTTGAGAACCTTAAGTCACAGTAACTGAATATATTTGCATTGCCTTAACTGAGAACTGTAAGTCACAGTAACTGAACATATTTGAGTTGACACCACTTGAGAACCTTAAGTCACAGTAACTGAACATATTTGAACTGCCTTAACTGAGAACTGTAAGTCACAGTAACTGAACATATTTGAGTTGACACCACTTGAGAACCTTAAGTCACAGTAACTGAATATATTTGAATTGCCTTAACTGAGAACTGTAAGTCACAGTAACTGAACATATTTGAGTTGACACCACTTGAGAACCCTAAGTCACAGTAACTGAATATATTTGAATTGCCTTAACTGAGAACTGTAAGTCACAGTAACTGCACATATTTGAGTTGACACCACTTGAGAACCTTAAGTCACAGTAACTGAATATATTCGAATTGCCTTAACTGAGAACTGTAAGTCACAGTAACTGAACATATTTGAGTTGACACCACTTGAGAACATTAAGTCACAGTAACTGAATATATTTGAATTGCCTTAACTGAGAACTGTAAGTCACAGTAACTGAACATATTTGAGTTGACTCCACTTGAGAACTGTAAGTCAGAGTAACTGACCATATTTGATTTGACTTAACTGAGAACCTTAAGTCACAGTAACAGACCATATTTGAGTTGCCTTAACTGAGAATTGTAAGTCTTAGCCAACTGAAAACATTTGAGTTTATCAACTTAAAAAAATTGAGGCATGGGATGGCCTCAATTTTTTTAAGTTCTGGAAACTTATTCGGGTTTACAGTGTATCTATCTATCTATCTATCTATCTATCTATCTATCTATCTATCTATCTATCTATCTATCTATCTATCTATCTATCTATCTATCTATCTATCTATCTATCTATCTATCTATCTATCTATCTATCTATCTATCTATCTATCTATCTATCTATCTATCTATCTATCTATCTATCTATCTATCTATCTATCTATCTATCTATCTATCTATCTATCTATCTATCTATCTATCTATCTATCTAACTGTGCATCTTGGGAAGAAGGAAGAAAAAACGCTGCTTATTATATTATTACCGAGGCAAACGGCATTCACTGCAAAACAAGCACACTGTACACATATGGGCAGAAGACCAAATAAAACAGCTACTTGTGGGCACTCATAAAAACAACGTGGTGTACAAGTTGTTTAGCGAGAGGATGGTGGTAATGGGCTTCAATAGAACAATGGATCAATGCCACGTCAAAACTCGCCTCCGCTGATCTGGAGGGCTCGCAGTCCACACACAGACACACACACGCGCGCGCGCACACACACAGGCTCGCAGCCACACACACATTTCCACTGTCCAATAGACGAGCGCCCTTTTCGACCGTGTGACATTGTTCAGAAAGTTCGGTGCGCCTCACAAATTGCTATGTGAACGCAGACGAACCAAATGAAGAATGCAACAATGTTGCAACTTCACCACCAGAACCGCACCGAGTCCACCAAAACTATATGTGAAAGCGACCTTACTAACTTGCTAGTTGTTTCTCTGGGTCCCTCACATGTGACTGGCTGATGCAACATCCTGTCCTTGAGGTGGTTTCAAAATAAAAGTCCCACAATTGTGCTTTCTTGATGGTCGCCACAGATGATATTTCATAAAATTAACATATGCGGACAACATTCGTTTGTATATTATGATGGAACTATATGTGCAAATTAGGGCTGCACGATTAATCGTTTTTTAATCGAAATCGCGATTTGGAATGATGCAATTATCAAATCGCCAAGCCTGCAATTAATTTTTTTTTTTTTTTTTTTTTTTTTAACCAGGGAGTCCCATTGAGATACAAGATCTCCTTTGCAAGGTAGACCTGGCCAAGATGACAGCAATAACATTTGCAATACATCACACAGCAATAAAATGTGCGATACATCACACAAGAACATAATAAATGTGCATGTATACAATACATCACATGTAAACACAAAGCAGAATAGTCTACATGATAGTAAAAGTGTATAATACAGGGTAATACAGTAATTTTGGTAATAAGTAATAATAGTGTGTCTTTGCTCTGTATTCATTCATAGTGTGTCTTTGCTCTAGTCTGTATTAATTCATAGTGTCTTCGCTCTGTATTCATAGTGTCTTGGCTCTCTTGTCTCCAGGTCCGTCGGTCTCTGATCAACCGCGGCTCGCGGCTCCGGGACTCGGTGAGGAGTGACGGTGACTCCGCCTCACTCCTCTCTTCCTCAGCCACAGACGAGGACTGCGCCTCGGTCACCCTGGACCCCCTGGAGCACGAGTGGATGCTGTGTGCTTCCGACGGCCAGTGGGACAGCCTGCAGCCCTTGCTGGCCCTGGAGCCGAGCCTGGTCTCCAAGAGGGACTTTGTCACTGGGCTCACATGCCTCCACTGGGCAGCCAAGCGAGGCAACACTGAGCTGCTGTCTCAGCTGCTGACCTTCGCCAAAGAGAGCGCGGTGCCGGTGGACGTGAACGCACGTTCTGGCGCCGGGTACACTCCGCTGCATCTGGCCGCCATGCACGGACACACACAGGTTGGTGGGACAGTGATGACGGGGAGGGTGTTAGGTTGGCCTCCGCTCAACTGCCCCGCTATCTGCCCCTGAGTTCCCTTACCAGCCCCATGTCCCTTTTAGGTTAGAAGAACATTCACATTGTTTTTCATAGAGGCCCACAGGACACACGGAAATGGGTAGAATCCAGAGCTGTGGTCAGTTTTCTTTCAGTTGAATCAATCCAGAATGTTAACAGAAACAATTCATTATCTAACGATAGAGCATTACTTATCAGTTATTTTTATAGCTTGAATATGACAACCTTCTCACCTTTTCAATATTTGATTGAATTGAACATTGCCAGAATAATTTTTCATGTTCGCCTTATACTATAAAACTCTCCTCTTCTATATGCGAACAATTGGGTGATACTCTAATAAGACAATCTACAAAGTTCCCTGTTGGTGATCTGTGATTGACAGGTGGTGCGTGTGCTGGTGTCCAACTGGGAGGCGGACCCTGAGGCCAGAGACTACAGCGGGAGGCGGGCCGTCCAGTATCTCCCCCCGCCGCTGGCCGCAGGCCTGCAGGACGAGGGTGTGGTCACATCCCCGGGATCGGACACGGAGAACGCCGACAGCCACAGCGGCGGCGGGCGAGGATGGCGGTTTCCCAGAGTGCTCCAGGCGTGCACAGGAAGTCGTCCCTAAGCCGGCTGAACGCGCGGCTGCACCGCGGGCGCCACCGCACTCAGATCATCCACAGCGCCTCCTTCAGGGAGTCGGGGGAGGTGGACGAGCTCCCCGGCAGCCCCCTCCGAACCAGACCTCTCTCCAACCTGTTTGGATGAAGCTGCATCATTCTGATTAATCCACCCAATTAACACTAGAAACTGGTATCATTCTGATTAATCCACCCAATTAACACTAGAAACTGGTATCATTCTGATTAATCCACCCAATTAACACTAGAAACTGGTATCATTCTGATTAATCCACCCAATTAACACTAGAAACTGGTATCATTCTGATTAATCCACCCAATTAACACTAGAAACTGGTATCATTCTGATTAATCCACCCAATTAACACTAGAAACTGGTATCATTCTGATTAATCCACCCAATTAACACTAGAAACTGGTATCATTCTGATTAATCCACCCAATTAACACTAGAAACTGCCTGGTATCATTCTGGTATCATTCTAGAAACTCTGTGGATTAGTTTTGAAATATTTCTTCCTACCTGTGGGATTTTCTATTCTAAATTTTTAGATTCAAGGTACAATAAGAGTTCTATGAAGAGGCCTGGAACAAACCTCCATGACATGGGAGACATGGTTTTGCTTAAAATAAAAAAGTTTAGAAATCGCGTCAGTGGGAACTTAAACTCCCCACAAACTTTTCACTAACATGTTTACTTACAGGGAAGGGAAGTCAGTGCAGCCGTGTGTGAAACAGCACATAGGTTGGAACACGCCAGCATCATGGGAAATGCGCTTACCATCTTCTCCAGTGTCAGACAATAAGATAGATACCAGTTTCCTTTCTGTGCATTCAGTAGAAAAGTAAGTAAGTTGAACCTTTATTAATCCCCTTGGGGAAATCCATTCTCCGCATTTTGACCCATCCTAACTATTTAGGAGCAGTGCGGCGCCCAGGGACCAACTCCAGTTGTAATGCCAGTACCTTGTTCAAGGGCAATGACAGGAGTATTATATACCCAGCATGCATGTCTTTTATGGTGTGGGAGGAAACCGGAGTACCCGGAGGAAACCCACGCAAACACGGGGAGAACATGCAAAACCCAGAAAGGCCCCCTGCTGGGGTTTGAACCCAGGACCTTCTTGCTGTGAGCCAGCAGTGCACCACTGTGCCACCCTGCTAGCCTAGCTTGGCACAAATGAATGGAAGCAGATACCAGCTAGCCTAGCTGTTGGCCCTGAACGCCTCTCCCTGAGCTTTAGGCTAGGCTAGCTGATCCTAGCTAGATAGCTTTCTACTAAACGCAAGGAAACTAGTATGTACTGTATCTTCTTGTCTGACTCTGGAGAAGATGTTAAATGCATTTCCCACAATATTGACGTGTTCCTTTAAGACACAACATTTTATAAAACCACTACTAACCAAATACTATTTATACGCTCACTTTCTAGGTTTCAGTCCCATTGGATTGAAAGGTGCTGCCGAGCATTTTTCTTAGTGAATTAATACAATGTGAATGGAATACTTTTATTTAAGGGAATAGATTTTGTATTATTTAAACACTCTTAACCGCAGAATCGTTGTCCTAACAACTGTTTACGAGCATCCTCTTTGTATTTGCACTTTGTCACTTTGAAGATATTAGTTGTTAGTGAAGTTGGAGAGATTCTGATCTCCCATCGCAATTATATGTATATGGATTAGGTTTGTGTTCTAAACAGGAGGACGAGGCGGAACCATCAGATCTACACATTAGGGGCAATAGGGGGCATAAGAATTTTTTATAAAAAAGAGGAAATGTTGTTCTTTTCTGATATGTACTTCCGCATCTCATGGTATGTTGAGGTTTTCGACTGAAAGGAGATATATATATATATATATATATATATATATATATATATATATATATATATATATATATATATATATATATATATATATATATATATATATATATATATATATATATAATAACCTCGTTTACACGACAGCTAGTGTATGTGCGGGACGGATTATTTCTTATCGACGTACTAACTAAGCAGACTCGTACAATCGTACCCCCTACCCCCCAACCCAGTCAAATTATACTGCCAGCCTTTAAAAAACATCCATGCTTCTCTGTGGTACTGGATGGGCAAGGATTAGGGCTGGGTATCAAAAATTAAATACTTTTATGGTATCGACCAGTGGTGCAGTCGCGGTCACACCCGGTTACACGCCGTGTTACCAGATCACTGAGGCAGAAGTACGCGCGATCGCGCACGGATGTGTACTCGCGTGTACGCGCACACAAAAATGCGCTGTATCCATTCGTTGTGACTAGTACCCGGCCACCGTTTTACATAACAAAAAGCGCAGGTAGACTAAGTGTCTGGGTGTTGGCTATCTGAATGCATCTCCCCCTTCATTCTGTGTGACACAGGCAGTGGAGGTGAATACTAATGTGGCTCGGAATTCGTGATGGGGGGTCTACCTGCTTATGATATTGAACCAAGCGTCTGTGCTGCGCGCCAGCTTTCCACGCGCACATTCACACAAATAGAGAGCAAGAAGAGCTTGTATGATAGAAAGATTGCACTTGCGTATATGCGCTTGTGTGTGTGCGTGTGTGCGTGCGTGTGTGTATAAATCAGTTCTGTGCGCATGCACGTGCATGCGCGTGCACGTGGCGTGGCGTGTTACCAGTTCCCATATTACGACTGCACCACTGGTATCGACCGAATTGCTTCAATACTACTGAGTATCGAAAAATGCTGTGGTAGCGAAATGTGGTCTCGAACAACATTCGGCACCAAATTTGTTGTTAATCTCACCAGTGTCAGTGAGCCAATAAGTTTGTTCCAAGATATAACATTTCTTCTGTTCAACCACAATCCAAAATCATCCAACAAAGCCTCCAATTGCAAAGTGAGGTGTCGGTAAAAAAAAAAGTATTACCCAGGTAGTGGTATTGACACCATTATCAAACATTTGCAAACGATTCCCAGCCCTAACAAGGATTCAATTGTAGAATAGAAAAGTTTGCCCACACAGTATTTCTGCTCCAGGGAAATGTATTTCAGAGGACATTAATGCTGTGTGTGGGTCTACTTTAATTTAGCCATGCTGCCGTACCCTCCACCAGGGAAAGACACTAGTCTAGTGAAATATGACTTATGTGAATATGAATATAGCTGGACGTTAACTTTTCCTAATGACCGTAATGTACCTCAAATCCTTGTGCTCCGATCCGCTGACTTTGTCGTATTGCTGCTTTGTCCACAATCATTCATTCCATGGTGTTTCCGTAACAAAGGAACTAGAGTATGTATAGCTGGAATTATCACTTTTTCGACTGCATTCCTGAATATGTGAACCTGTTTCTGTTTTCCTTTACTCACAACACCAGTTGTAAATAACAAATGGTTAAGTGTTGGGCTGCTCACATTTTGATGCAGCTTAAGTGTCCTGAATGTCACATTTAGTGTTTGAGATTGTGAATTATCAAATGATAGGGCTTGATTATTCTACTATAGAAATATATTGTACAGATGTACTTGATGCCACATGAGGCTGAGCAGAGGAAATGTAAATGCTGTATACTGCCCGTTTGTCCGTCGATCGTCTTCTCTGTCTGATACAATTGTCTGTCCAAGACTGCAAACTTAAAGGGCTACTTTGCCTATTTTCTTTAACCTGAATCCTATCGTTCTGTTGCGAGGAGGACGTGATAACTGGCCATAAAGCCTTGGCTCGTTTAACAATATGCAAAATATGTGTACAGCCCTGTACTCATACTGAAGTTATTCTTGGTATATAATAGGTCTGATTGTGTAACGAATCGATTCCACGTCGCGCTGTGTGTGAGAGAGAGAAGGAGAGAGGGAGAGATCTGCCTGTGTTTGTAGACGGGCGAGTTTTGTTTCTAACTTTTCTATTTATATATTTAAGCATTACATCACACGCAGGAGTGGTTTGTGACCAATAAACCATGCCTAGGGGTGGTTGTTAGGCCCGAGGCGCAGCCGAGGGTCGTTAGACCCCCCTAGGCATGGTTTATTGGTCACAAATCACGACTGCACGTGGTGTAAAGCTTTTATACAACTGCCAGATTCATCCAACCTTATTTCTATACAATAAACACACATTAATCGAAGATTTATTGAAAAAACCATCCGCCAGAAAAAGTAGTTCCCACAACTCCATGTGGAAGCAGCTTGAAGTGCATCCAACCAAACTAACACATCCAACTGTGTATTATTGGAATGATTGAGAGAAGTTGCCTCATGTGGAAGCAGCTTGAAGTGCATCCAACCAACTAACACATCCAACTGTGTATTATTGGAATGATTGATTGAAAATTTATTAAAACGTTTTCTTTGCCCTATAGGAAAAAAACGTTTTCTTCGCCCTATTTTTTTATTTATTTCTTTTAGCCTAAACTTAACCAGTTGGAAACCAGGGGTACAGTAATAAAATTAGCAATCAACCAATCAATCAATTCAATAGACCATGCTCACTTAAAACAGCGCTGCTTCTCTCTCAGTCTGACTCCCCCGCTGTTGCAGACAGGAGTGTGTGTGTGTGTGTGTGCGTGTGTGTGTGTGTGTGTGTGTGTGTGTGTGTGTGTCACAGTGTGTGTGTGCGTGTGTGTGTGTATGTGTGTGTGTGTGTGTGTGTGTGTGTGTGTATGTGTGTGTTTGTGGGTACGCCAGCGTCGGACAGTGTGAGAGAGAACGCTGCAGTCGGAAAGTAGGAAGGAAGAAATTTAAATCAATCAATTAATCTATCAATCAATCCGCGATTTTTCTTTTGTTCTAGATTGAGTCAAGACCCATCAATTACATCATCCAACATTGTTTAAAATACTAACACGTTCCCCTTGACAGAATCGCTTTATATTTAGTCGTTATGACGCTATCAACATATCCATTTGTTAAAGATTATTGTCCGCCATCTTGTTTTTTCCGACGGAGTGATCCGGCGGAGTGATGTGATTCGGTGGTGGGCGGGTCCTGGGACCAGGAGCGTGGATTATGAAGGATACATACGTGTAAATGGACTGTTTCAGCCAATCAGAATAGAGAAATTTGCATGCCGTTGTATAATGTGTTTCAAGTTGTGAATTAGAGTCTAGACTATACTTTATTTGACTGGTTGTGTGTTGTTGTAGTAACAGCTGAGCGACTCGTTCATAAGAGCCGATTCATTGCCGTGAGCGTGAGTCGAATCACGAGTGTTGCGTGGTACTGTACTGTACAAAATATTTGGTATAGCGCCCCTAGTGGCGAAAACCCACCGGCCGCCACTGACCTATAGACATATCCCGTGTCTCGAGAGCTCTGCCGCATCGGCCTCTGAGAAGTGGATGACGTCACCCTGCAGAGACCTCTACTGACCTGCCCCCTCACTAGGAGTCTTCAACTTTCCTTGAGTCGGGCTATAGTTGAGAAAATGGTATCTGGAAGTCTGCTCCCCTTGTTATCCAGCAGGGCTTCTTGGGGAGCCACTGTGGCCGAGCTCTAAAAACACAACACATTGATTGAAGTTTGAATCAGAACAACATAACTGGACCACATACCACTTTAACATAACCTTTATTCAGAGCAGCATAACGACCACATACCACTTTAACAACCTTTATTCAGAGCAGCATAACTGGACCACATACCACTTTAACATAACCTTTATTCAGAGCAGCATAACTGGACCACATACCACTTTAACATAACCTTTATTCAGAGCAGCATAACTGGACCACATACCACTTTAACATAACCTTTATTCAGAGCAGCATAACTGGACCACATACCACTTTAACATAACCTTTATTCAGAGCAGCATAACTGGACCACATACCACTTTAACATAACCTTTATTCAGAGCAGCATAACTGGACCACATACCACTTTAACATAGCCTTTAGAGGTCAATGGATCATGGCTTGAATGATCCCAAGCACTGGAATACACAAGCATCATGTAGAATGCATAATGGGGGACTTTTACTTTTATCAGACTACTATTCTATCTGGGTATTTCTACTTTTACTTACAGTAAGTAAATTAACTGTACTTCTTCCACCACTGCCCATGTCCCCATCACAAGAGAATGATAGGATTAAAGTTAGAAATCAGCTAAATGCTTCTTTAAATGATGTGAAAAAGCCTGAGCCATTGTTATCTTTCCTCCCTTTACTCATCTCTCTTACCCCCCTCTCTCTTTCTCTCTCCCCCCTCTCTCTGATTCTTGTTTTGGAAATAAAGCAATAATTGTTTTCTGAAAACTAAGCCTATATGAAGTCTGTGAGCAAACATTTTGCACAATGATGGTGGTATAAAGAAATTATGATGGTAAAGAAAAAACCACATCACGTGTTAGTATTGTTATTGTTTGTATATAAACACATCCCATGTTAGTATTGTTTCTATGTACACACATCACATGTTAGTATGCACCATACTGTATGTATATTGTTATTATTAAATAATGGCATGCTAAAAATGAAATGCAAGGTTAAAAATTCCTCTTCCTGTCATTAGGACTCAGGGGAGGTTGTTTATAAACCCAACCCTATAACCTTGACCTCACGCCTAACCCTAACCTGAACTAGAGATACCTAGTCAAAACAATGCCACTTTGGGGCGAAATTGCGTGAAAATAGGGAGCCCCACCTGACATTCATAATGAAACAAACAACAACCTCTTCTAGTTAAAAAAAAACAAGATTCCTTTTTTTTACCTTTTTTATTTACAGAGGGTTGCCGGTTTGAAAACCCATATCAGGCTGGATTAAAATATGGTTGGGGGAAGTGAATGAGAACTGCCCCCCCCCCCCCCGTCTATTACACTGTGGCTGTGCTGGGCAGCTCCAGGTGTGAGTAAGGAGCATAAAGCAGGGCATACCATCTAAATGCTTAGTCAAACATCCCTGGATAAATGGAGGTTAAAATGGACCCTAGAGTCATGAAACATGACATTACCATGTATAATTAAGATTCAAGCAAAGTGTTTTCATGTGACAGCAGTGAAAGGGTTGTCCCTGCCGCGTGATACTGTATAATTGATGAGCTGATGGTCCCCCCACATATGCCTGAGTTACTTAGTCAGCCTGTCATTCAGTGTCCATGGCTTTGTATCCACAGTCTGCTCCATGAAACACTGCACCTGTTAAATCCACTGCCAACACCTGTTACATGATGTTCATGTTTGTGTGTGTGTGTGCGTGTGCGCGTGTGTGTACGTGTGTGTTTGTCTGGGCGAACCTTCCTACCTGCAAGCATCCAAACGTCTGTGTGTGTGTGTGTGTGTGTGTGTGTGTGTGTGTGTGTGTGTGTGTGTGTGTGTGTGTGTGTGTGTGTGTGTGTGTGTGTGTGTGTGTGTGTGTGTGTGTGTGTGTGTGTGTGTGTGTGTGTGTGTGTGTGTGTGTGTGTGTGTGTGTGTGTGTGTGTGTGTGTGTGTGTGTGTGTGTGTGAGAGAGAGAGAGAGAGAGATGGGGGGGGGGGGTTAATGCATGGACTTTGTGTCCATCATTCCATGAAGAGTACAGCAATGTTAAGAGAAAATACTAAGAAAATGTCAAGATGGACATACACCGCACACAGACCATGATCCTCCACAACGAGTTAATTTAGACTGTGAGACGAATGCTCACAGCAGTGCATCAGGACCATCACTCGGTATAAAGGCAGCTGGCGTGAGATACAGGTTCTCATCCATATAGTACGTGTATAACACTGGATGACATTTTGTAGATAAGCAGATAAGCACATTACCACGCGCCATGAAAGAACATTCTGTTCCATACACTGACACAGTTTACCTACAGTAGGCCTACAGTTGATACGGATATCGTCGTGTTGACCCTTTACTTTTTCCATTTGGACTTTTCCATTTAGATTTTCCATTTAGATTTGTGCATTTATGCAGCTAAGCCTCTTACTCAAAGTGACACAGTAAGCAAAAATATCTAAATCTGTCAGCGCTGTATAAATATCATGCAAGTAGCCTGATGATGAGAGCAAGGGACAAAACAATGCAATGCTAAAGTCAAGACTAGAACAGAAGGATAGCACTGTTCTGTTTCGAGGACAGTTCTGCTTCTCGTCACACTATCATCTGTACTCAAGAGATTTATTGAGGCCATCATAAAGGGTCAAGAAGTACATATATTATCTATAGCTCCATAGTCCCTACGAAGGTGCCTCAGGCAGCGTATAGTGCTGGACAGGGCAGTACCGAGAGGCAGCCTGGCTGTAGAGCACTGACCTACATACACACTGAGGGGAATAATGTCTATTATGTAAATTCCTCTGCCATCTTTTCAGGGACACCGTGCCAACTTTTTAGCCTGGGGGTTTCCACCACTGAACTGATTCTCTCTCTCTTTCTCTCTCTCTGAAAATAGTTAAGTGATTCAAACTCAGATCTCAAATACAGTAGAATTGGTAAGTGCATCAAAAAAGAATCCAAGGCATTTTTTTACTTTTGGAAGATTGCCATGGATTTGCTTTTTCCATTTTTTGATGCATTTCCCACTCCTTGGACCAAAGAGCACCTTCATACAGCTTTGCTTCACCAGCATTTGAACACTGTAGCCCTCCTCTATATCTTAGAATTAGGAACACAGGGGCTAGCTGGTTAGCACAGGACTTGAGTATGCGTCCTGTTATTCCATCTGGGCCAGCCGCCTTCCTGGTGTTCACCTGCATAAATGCTCTTCTCACACTGTGTACCGTCAATGAGAGAGCGTCCCCGCCCCCCCGCGGATGCCCCCCCCCCCCTCCACAACAGCCGGCGCACCAGTGACGTCACTAGCCGTTGGGCTAGCAGTGCCACTGTTTGCACCAAACCGCGCGTAAAAGGTGTTGAGCTGGTCCGCAAGGGAGGCGTCGTCGCTCCCCATTGAGGGGGCGCTGACTTTGTAGTCAGTTATAGCCCTCAGGTTAGGGCTGAAGCTACAAGCTTGTAAATGTCCTAACCCAGTGCATCATCTTAAATTTATCGTTGATGTTCATTATCAACCAAAATAAAACTAAAAGATAATAATCATTCAAAACAAACAATCAAACATTTTAACAATTGATCTAATTAATTTGATAAAAAAAAACACATGGCTAGCCACCATGAATGAATTTATTCACACACACACACACACACACACACACACACACACACACACACACACACACACACACACACACACACACACACACACACACACACACACACACACACACACACACACACACACACACACACACACACACACACACACACACACACACACACACACACACACACACACACACATGTGAAAACAAACGACAAAATTGTGTGCATGTGCCAGGTCTCCCAAGAAGCTATTTAAAGCTTTTGGAGGGAGCCTGATCACAAATATAAACAAAATATAAACAAAATATAAACAAACAAAAACATAGAACTTGGGTAGGCTTACACACCTACCTACTAACAGACATACAACATAGATACATAAATACAGACCATTTATATACCTAAGTATGGATTTTATTTAGAGATATGATTTAAGCAGTTCCTCTTTCTGTGATTTTTTTTAAGGTTGTGAAGGATTTTGACAGTTTCAGACTCTCGTCGAGCTGGTTCCAGATCTGCGGGCCCCTGCATGCTATGCTTAGGCACATTTGAGTTTTCTCCTCTTGCCAAAGATAAGATGCCTATTTCTTGTGTTGTGGATGTGCACGGCATACTTCTCAATAATACGTTGTTTGTACTTCCTTTTGAAATTAGCAGTATTATTTCTTTCTTTTAACTCCTCTGGTAGACTATTCCACAACTTCACCCCACAGACAGATATGCACAATGCTTTTTATAGTGGTGTGTAGTCGGCTGTTTTAAGTTAAAGGGGAACTATTTGACTATTTCTTTCACTATTTGGGCACTTTTACACAATTCCTGTGAGTTTATGGAACACCTCTGTAATTAAAAGAAAATTTTAATTCATTGTTTTGTATTTCTAATCAAGTACTCAAAAACAGCATTTTTCTACCTCAAGATCTTAAGCCGCTTTGAGCTGATGTGGCATGGCGTGCATGGGCCTGATGCTACACAGCCACATTATCATGCAGCTGAGTCTCTCTGACATCACAGATCTTCAGATGACTCAGTTCAGTGAGGGTGAATATTGTGAGAGGAGAATTGGAAGAATGCGCCAATATGAGAATTAGAGACATAGATCATATTAATATAAGTCCACATAGCTAGGAAACAATGCTAAACACTGAAAAGGTCATTTATAAGATAGTTCCCCTTTAAGTCTCCCTCTTAAATTATATCCCCCTTCTCCATCTATGAAAATCTTTTGGATGTTGCCCGGTAGTAAATTATGTCTTGCTTTATACACCATTTGTGCAGTGTTAAATTCCACTAAATCCCTACATTTCAGTGTCTGTGATTTAAAAAGAAAACAGTCCATTGGTGTGTTCATAATATCCTACATTATTCACTATTCTGATTGCTCTTTTTTACATGGTAATTATTGCCTGTAGGGTGCTCTTGTAGGTATTACCCCAAACCTGGCAGAATGAGCATGCAGTACAGTGTATACAGTGATTGATGGTTCAGAATGTGCCTAGTGTTTCCCAGTATTCCAACACTCCTTGCTAACTTTGACAACCTAGGATGGCTTAGAGTAGACGACAGAGTACAACTTGCAATGGGCCTGGTCTACAAGATACACTACATGACTAAGGTACCCATGTACATTTCAAAATACTTCCCAAAGGTCAGTGAATAGCACGACCACAACACCAGCGGGAGCTCCACAAATCATGTTAAACCCAGATTCGGCTCAAACAAGGGACTAAACACGTTTCGCAATTATGCCACATCAATGTGGAACGCCCTACCCAAAGCTGTAAAGGAATGTGAATCACTACCCACTTTCAAAACCACTCTCAAAGAGCACCTACGGGAGACTGCTATTCTAAACTGGCCCCTGTAAATGTCCTAACCCAACCCCCTCCAATGTACAGTAAATGTCCTAACCCAACCCCCTCCAATGTACAGTTACCCCCCACCCCGCCTACCCAACCCCCCCCCCCCCCCAACCCCACCTCCTCCAATGTACAGTTTCTTCGTCAAATGTATATACTCTCTTTTTTAGACTCTTTTTTATATCACAAACAGTACTGTATTTGTAAATCTGGTATGTCATAAATGTATAGATGTAGCAGTACTGTCTATCTGTATGTCATCTATGTCATATATGTTATGACCCTGATGTAAACAAGACAAAAGTCTTTCTCTGGTCTGCATCCCCTTAACAATTGTGTGTATTGAGCTGTACTGTATTGTACCCATTCTGCAATCTGTTAATACAATTTTCAATCAATCAATTCAATCAAACTTAGACCTGACATGGTTGACATGGGGTTTCTGTTATGGTTTGACACCGACCCCAAACGCAACGACACACGAGAGTAGATTCAGAGTTGCCAAAAACAAGGGCTTGTTTATTTACACTAAATAAACAGCATAGACTTGGTAGAGATCAAACAAAGACTGGAATACAAGCATGGAAGAATGTTGCTGCTCTGCAGCTTCTCCCGGGATGGTAGTCTGGGGAAGCAGACGATGACGTCAGAGCCGCTCTGCAGACTTCTCTCGGCAGAATCTCCGAGGTGGTAGCGGGACCGAGAGGGAGAGAGGGAGCGAGTTAGCTCAGAGTGCAGTTGGAACAGAGCAGGTGACAGGAGAGGTGACTTGTACCCAAAAACAGAGTAATCCAAGTGACTGAATCTTCGGTGTATATACACACTGTGAGTAACGTCCCAAACACAATTCCACGTGATAGAAATCTTCGGTGCAAAATAAACACTGTGAGCGAAGTCCCAAAATACAATTCCAAGTGATAATATCTTCGGTGTGTAAACACACAGTGAGCGATGTTAAGGCCAAAATATTATCCCAATGAAACAATCCAAAAAGGCTGAACGCTGGGTGAGGGACTGTCTGATAAAAAGCAGGAAATCTTCAGTGTTATATAAACACACGAAAAACGGATAGGATCAAAGACAGTCATAAAAACTCACCCAGGCGCTGTGCGTAAAGAGCGTTGGAACAAAACGGAGCGAGCGCATCGCCACGGGAAACGGGTGTCCAAGAGGAATACTTCTTGAATATCCTGGAGGCAAAGCACAGGGAAAAACAGCAGGCAAGGTAGGAACGGCGAATGCAACTGAAATATCAAAACGATCCAACAAAACTTGAATGGGGAAACGGGGTATAAATAATCAGGGAATGCTTAATTGACAAGCAGTGACAGCTGAGGGATGTGATTGACAAGCGTGTGGTTGGGGGAGCACCAATCAACGACGTCTATGGGAAGAAGCGTGTGAATAGGGGAATGCAATGATTAACAGAAAACAAAAGGAAAAACAGAGCGAGTAGGCTTAAAGGAACAGAGCGAGTAAGTGAGCAAAGGACAAAAACCTCACAGTACCCCCCCCTCCACGGGAGCCACCCGGCGACCAGGCCGACCCGGCTCGTCAGGATGGGCACGATGGAAGTCAGTGATCAAGCTGGGATCCACGATGAGCTGCCGGGAGACCCAGCTCCGCTCCTCAGGGCCGTAACCCTCCCAGTCCACCAGGTATTGGAACCCCCGACCCCGCCGACGAACGCCCATCAACCGGCGGACCTGCCACTGGGGGTGACCATCCACCAACACGGGAGGCGGAGGATCAGGAGCTGGAGGCATCAGGCGACTGAGGGAGACGGGCTTAACCCGGGAGACATGGAACACGGGGTGAATGTGCATGGACGCAGGAAGTTTCAGGCGCAGGGCCGCCGGACTGAGTACCTTCAGGACCTCGAAAGGTCCGACGAAACGGGGGTTGAGCTTCTTGGCCGAGGACCGAAGCGGGAGGTCCTTCGCGGAGAGCCACACCCTCTGCCCAGGGTGGTAAGTCGGCGCAGGAACCCGGCGCCGGTCGGCCCCACGACAGGCGCGCTCAGATGTCCGGAGCAGCGCGGTCCTGGTGATCTCCCAAACTCGTCGGCAGCGGTCGAGGTGGACCTGTACGGAGGGAACTGCCACTTCCGCCTCCTGTGCGGGGAAAAGAGGGGGTTGGTAGCCCAGGGAAACTTCAAATGGTGAGAGGCCGGTGGCGGAACTGACCATTGAATTGATGGAGTACTCAACCCAGGGAAGGAAACGGCTCCAGGATGCCGGTCTCTCGGCTGCCACACACCGAAGAGCAGACTCCACGCTCTGGTTCATCCTCTCCGTCTGTCCGTTAGTCTGGGGGTGATAACCAGAGGAAAGACTGACCGTCGCCCCCAATCCCTTGCAAAAGGCCCGCCATACCTGGGAGGTGAACTGGGGCCCCCGGTCAGAGACGATGTCCTGGGGAAACCCATGAAGGCGGAACACGTGGTGAGTCATGAGGTCCGCCGTCTCGGCCGCCGAGGGAAGTTTGGAAAGGGCCACGAGGTGAACCCCCTTTCTGAATCGATCCACCACGGTCAGAAGGCAAGTGTTCCCCTGGGAGGAGGGAAGACCTGTGACGAAGTCTAGCGCCACATGTGACCAAGGACGGCTTGGAACGGGAAGTGGCTGTAAGAGCCCGGAGGGTGCCTGGTGCGAGGCCTTGCTGCGGGCACAGACCGCGCAGGCCAATACGAACTCCTTGACGTCGTTCCGCATGGTGGGCCACCAGAAACGACGAGCCAGGAAGGAGAACGTGCGATGGACGCCCGGGTGGCAGGCGAACCGGCTGGTATGGCCCCAAAGCAGCACCCGGGACCGGACAGAGTCGGGGACGAAGAGACGATGAATCGGAACGTTGCTTGGAGCACGCTGGAAGCGTAGGGCACGTCTAACCACACCCTCGATGCCCAAGGTGATGACTCCAACCACCCGGGCCTCCGGGAGGATGGGAGTCGGGTCCTCAGAGGGTGGAGCCCCCATGGAGTGTAACCGGGACAGGGAGTCGGCCTTCGTGTTGCGGGAACCGGGACGGAAGGTCAGCGAGAAGTCGAACCGACTGAGGAAACTGGCCCATCTCGCCTGCCGACCGTTGAGGCGCCTGGAAGCGCGGATGAACGTCAGGTTCTTGTGGTCCGTCCAGATGGTAAAAGGCTCCTCGGCCCCCTCTAGCCAATGACGCCACTCCTCCAACGCAGCCACGACCGCCAGCAGCTCCCGATTGCCGGTGTCGTAGTTCCTCTCGGCAGGGAGGAACCGACGCGAGTAGAAGGCGCAAGGATGTACCTTCTGGTCCGAAAGCGAACGTTGGGATAAGACAGCGCCCAGTCCAGTATCCGAGGCGTCCACCTCTACAATGAACTGTCTCTTGGGGTCAGGGTGGAGCAGGATAGGGGCGGAAGTGAACCTCTTCTTGAGGGAGCGGAACGCAGCACATGCCGCTGGGGACCAGTCGAACGGCAGAGCGGGAGAGGTCAGTCTGGTAAGTGGCTCCGCCACTTGACTGTAGTTCCGGATGAACCTTCGGTAGAAGTTGGCGAACCCGATGAAACTCTGTAACTCCTTCCGAGTGGTGGGTTCAGGCCAATCCTCCACCGCTTGGATCTTGCGAAGATCCGCTCGGGTCAAGCCCTTCTCAACGATGAAGCCCAGGTAGTCGACGGAGTCGGAGTGGAAACGGCACTTCTCCGCCTTGACGAAGAGCCGATTGTGGAGGAGGCGCTCCAGCACACGGCGGACATGCTGGATGTGTTCCTCGAGGGTCCTGGAGAAGATGAGGATGTCGTCCAGGTACACCACCACGAACACCTCCAGCATGTCACGAAGGACGTCGTTCATGAGTGCCTGGAATACCGCCGGGGCGTTGGTGAGGCCGAACGGCATCACTAGGTACTCGTAGTGGCCCCTGGGGGTCTTGAAGGCGGTCTTCCATTCATCGCCCTCACGGATACGGACAAGATGGTAGGCACTCCGGAGGTCCAGCTTGGTGAAGACGGTAGCCTGGGTGAGTGGCTCGAAGGTGGAGTTCATGAGAGGTAGAGGGTACTTGTTCTTGATGGTGATCTCGTTGAGCTGGCGATAGTCGATGCAGGGTCGAAGGTCCCCATCCTTCTTCCCAACAAAGAAGAAACCGGCCGCCACCGGGGAGGAGGAAGGCCGAATGAGTCCTGCTTCCAATGACTCAGAGATGTACAGATCCATCGCCTTCTTCTCCGGAACGGTCAGACTGTAAAGGCGGCTGCCGGGAAGGGGAGCCCCTTGGCGGAGGTCGATGGCGCAGTCGTAGGGGCGGTGAGGTGGAAGGGCCTGAGCCCTGGATTTACTAAAAACCTCCAAGAGGTCGTGGTACTCGGGAGGTATGGACGAGAGGTCCGGAGGCGACTCACCAGCGGGCCTCCGGGGCGGGGGACAGGACGCCGCCTGCAGACACAGGGCGTGACAGGAGGAGCTCCAGCCCTTGATGGTACCGGAGGACCAGGCGATGTGGGGCTCGTGCAGCGCGAGTGATGAGGAACTGGATTCTCTCGACGTGGTTCCCAGCGATGGTCAGCACGACTGGGCCGGTGCGTTGAGAGATGTCGGCCAGGCGGTGTTGGTCCAACGCAAAGATCTCCAAGGGCCTCACAAGGTCCTCAAGTGGAATGTTGGCTCGGGTAGCAAACTCGAAGTCGAGGAAATTCTCGTCTGCCCCAGAGTCGATGAGGGCCTCCACCGTGGCTCGTTGGTCCCCCCAGGCCAGGGTGACGCTCATCAGATGGCCAGGTGGTGCGCGGCTCTGGGAATGGGAAAAACGACTCACCAGGATTTCCCGGGGTCTCGGCGAGCCTGGTCTTTTGGCCGGGTGGGGCAGTTGGCGACTCGGTGTCCCTCCCTTCCGCAGTAGAGGCAGAGACCGGACCTGAACCTTGCCTCACGTTCAGCCTGGCTCAGATGAGAGCGTCCCAGCTGCATGGGTTCCTCCTCGCGAACCGAACGGGAGGGTCCGCTACCACCAGTCGTGTTGAGGGCAGGGCGACCAGCAGTGACGTCATGCGTCCGGGGAATCCGGGGTACCTCAGGAGGTAACAGTCGGGTCCTCTCGCGCCTTCTCTCCTGGAGGCGTCCGTCGATGCGGATGGCGAGGCTAAACAGGTCCTCGAGGGAGTCGGGCACCTCCCGGGTAGCGAGCTGGTCCCTGACTGCGTCACTGAGCCCCCTCAAGAAGGTTAGGCGAAGTGCAGGGTCGTTCCATCCACTCTCCACCGCCGCCAGTCGAAACTCCAGGACGTAGTCAGTTACCCCGCCGCTCCCCTGTCGGAAGGTCCCCAATCGGGCTCCAGGGTCCAGACCACGGGCTGGATGGTGGAACACTCTGCGGAGCTCCGCCACGAAGTCTGGATAGGAGAAAACAAAATCTGCATCCATTGCCCAGGAGGAAGTGACCCACTGGGCAGCCCGGCCTGAAAGCAAGTTTGTCATATAGGCCACTTGGGCCCCTCTAGAAGTGAATTGACTTGGTTGATGACGGAAAACCAACTCACATTGCATGATGAATGTGGCACACTCCTCGGGATTGCCGTCGAACACCCGTGGGACGGAGAGACGGGGTTCCCGAGGTGCGGGATCGGGGTACGTGGGAACTGCTGGGGCTGCGGGGAATGCTCCTGAAGGAAGTGAGGGAAGCAAAGCGTTAACGGTGTCGCTCAGCGAGTGAAGCTGAACGAGAATACCAGACTGTAGTCCTGCCAGAGCAGCCAGTGACCCTTGAATAGGCTGGACTTGTTCCCTGAGATCCTGCACCGCAGCCGCAGCCCTCTCTAGTTGGTGACTGTGATCCTTGGTCAACTCGATCTGATTAGCTAGTGCGGTTCTGACCCTCTCTGTGTCGGCTGGGGTCGTCATTTTGGTTGGATCGTAATGTTATGGTTTGACACCGACCCCAAACGCAACGACACAAGAGAGTAGATTCAGAGTTGCCAAAAACAAGGGCTTGTTTATTTACACTAAATAAACAGCATAGACTTGGTAGAGATCAAACAAAGACTGGAATACAAGCATGGAAGAATGTTGCTGCTCTGCAGCTTCTCCCGGGATGGTAGTCTGGGGAAGCAGACGATGACATCAGAGCCGCTCTGCAGACTTCTCTCGGCAGAATCTCCGAGGTGGTAGCGGGACCGAGAGGGAGAGAGGGAGCGAGTTAGCTCAGAGTGCAGTTGGAACAGAGCAGGTGACAGGAGAGGTGACTTGTACCCAAAAACAGAGTAATCCAAGTGACTGAATCTTCGGTGTATATACACACTGTGAGTAACGTCCCAAACACAATTCCACGTGATAGAAATCTTCGGTGCAAAATAAACACTGTGAGCGAAGTCCCAAAATACAATTCCAAGTGATAATATCTTCGGTGTGTAAACACACAGTGAGCGATGTTAAGGCCAAAATATTATCCCAATGAAACAATCCAAAAAGGCTGAACGCTGGGTGAGTGACTGTCTGATAAAAAGCAGGAAATCTTCAGTGTTATATAAACACACGAAAAACGGATAGGATCAAAGACAGTCATAAAAACTCACCCACTGCAGGTTATCCAGTCGAGCCTGGTTATAAAGTATGATAATATGAGTTATACAGTATGATGTTACCTGCATGTTATCCAATCGAGCCGGGTTATAAAGTATGATAATATGAGAGTTATACAGTATGATGTTACCTGCAGGTTATCCAGTCGAGCATGGTTATAAAGTATGATAATATGCGAGTTATACAGTATGATGTTACCTGCAGGTTATCCAGTCGAGCCTGGTTAAAAGGTATGATAATATGAGAGTTATACAGTATGATGTTACCTGCAGGTTATCCAGTCGAGCCTGGTTATAAGTAAGGGATAATGTATAGCTACGAGGTCATTGTCGCAAAATAATTGACCGACACGGAGTTTAAAATACCGAGCCGCCTCGGCGAGGTGTTTTAAACGTCAGTGAAGGTCAATTATTTTGCGACAATGATCGAGTATAGCTATACATTATCCCGCTTATTACATGGCTAACTTACTAACAATATACCTAATTCATTTTACATCGACTCGCAACACTGGTTCTGGCTCCGCTCGTTGCTCCGCCCTGTCATCGCTGGCAGCTTCCCCAGCAGCTGGCAGTGTCTGATTGCACTGATGTCAGTGGGCTTGATTGCGAACAGCTGCACACAGCGGTCATTATTGTTCCACAGAGGTCCGTTATCAGGCAATATCGGACCTCTGACGCGCGCTATTGACCAATCACAAGCAAGCATTTCGGTGAATGTGAAAACGCCATGTAATAAAGTATGATAATATGCGAGTTATACAGTATGATGTTACCTGCAGGTTATCCAGTCGAGCCTGGTTAAAAATTATGATAATATGAGAGTTATACAGTATGATGTTACCTGCAGGTTATCCAGTCGAGCCTGGTTATAAAGTATGATAATATGTGAGCTATACATTATGATGTTACCTGCAGGTTATCCAGTCGAGCCTGGTTATAAAGTATGATAATATGTGAGTTATACATTATGATGTTACCTGCAGGTTATCCAGTCGAGCCTGGTTAAAAAGTATGATAATATGTGAGTTATACATTATGATGTTACCTGCAGGTTATCCAGTCGAGCCTGGTTAAAAAGTATGATAATATGAGAGTTATACAGTATGATGTTACCTGCAGGTTATCCAGTCGAGCCTGCACCCTCTTTGACTGGCTCTCCAACTTCTTATTCTGGTCACTGATCACATTCAGCTGTCAATTTAAAAACAGGTAGTTTGATTGATTGATTGATTGAAAACTTTAATGAACAGATTGCAGAATGGGTACAGTACAGTACAGCTCAATACACACAATTGTTAAGGGGATGCAGACCAGAGAAAGGCTTTCGTCTCGTTTACATCAGGGTTCCCCATTTTCAATTCATAATGACATTTATGACATACACAACATACAGATATAATAATCTAATCTAATCATGAAATGTATGACATACATGACATACAGATATACAGTACTGTTACATTTGTGACATACAAGATATGCAAATATACAGTTTGGTATTTGAAGTGTCTTTACAGATTTATTACCTGTGAAAAATAAAAGCAGATCCAGTAAAGTTTGAGTGTGATGTATAACTTTGCCTTGCACAGAATGTACATACCTTTGACACTTTGGCCATTTTCAAAGTTCTCCGTGTGTGGGTAGGGGGAGGGGCTGTTTCCTATTGACCAAGGGGGGGAACCACTGCTTTATAGTCACAGAAAATGACATTGTACGATTTGCTTATTGGGGAAAACAACGCGTTGGACTCTGTTCTGAGAACATTACCCCAGTCATTTTATGCATTCCTAATGGTAAATTTATATAGCGCTTTTATCTAAAGCGCTTTACAACTTATGCCTCACATTCACCCATTCACTCAAGCACACATTGACGGCGGAGGTACAGATGCAACCATTAGGACTCTTTACCGTGATCGCGCCGTGTTGGTGGAATTAAGGTTTTATTAGGTTGCTGTTCTGTTATATGCCACCAGGAGGCGCAAAGTCAAGTTGGAATTTACAACCAAGATATGTCATCTGGGATTCGCTGTGCATATCCTGTGCACTGTATAAAGCCGATTTTATTAATTTAGGACAGGTATTGTAACCTGGACACTCGCAATGGATATGTTTGTGGACCGCAAATGACATCACGCCATAAATCCACCTCTACAGACTGTATGAATTAATGTTGAGGTTTTTTTCGCAGATGTAGCCAAGAGTAAAGACCCTAACCCTGTCAAAACAGCAGTCAAAGTGTATATTTTCAGCATTACGTTTGTTTACCAACGTGAAATATAAGATTATAGAAATCTCAGGGCATGGAGTCGTAAACCGGCGCATATTGATAGAGGAAGTGGTGCAGCCAAAAGTGAGTGCAGTCATTTGAAGGAAGAGACCAAGGGCTTTTGATCGGCTTTAGAATTTCGAAAAACTACACTACCCAGCTCATGCCAGCCTCTGTCAAACTTTGAGCCGTCTGACGTGAAATAATTTGTCTGAATAAATTATTATAAGGCAGTTAGTTTATCTACCTTTCTGTGAACGTCTAGCAAAAAACGGCGTTGCAATCTGATGACAAATGGTGGAGAAATGTACATTATAAACAAGTAACTGTACTTAAAGTAGATTTTATTCACGGTTTGTGAATCACGCCTGGTGATACTCTGCCATTGGAAAGGGGAGATTTGGCCCGATCCATAGATGTGCAACTTGGCTATAATAAGGTAATTTATAGGCCTGATATTCTATATTCATCATATTTTAAATTGCATTTGTCCGGATGGCAGAATTCAGTACTGCATCTACAAAACCTTCTGTTTAATCATCTTCCCTGTATTAATTTGCTTAGATACTTGAATATCACCCCTCTGACTCAAAATATTCCAAGTCTTTGTGATCGTATGCTCATGACATATTTGTAAACAGCTTTACATGTTACATTTGATGTAATGGTGTGAGTATGTAGGCTTGTTCTGTGTACTGCCACGGTGTAAACCCACCAGAGAAAAATGAAGAGACACTTTTTTCTATAGGCCCAGGCTGTAGCCTACACCTTTGACATACTTTGGCTCTTTGGAGTTGCTTATCTATTTCAATGCATTACACCGGTTGCCTTGAGTACATCTGTATTATAGCCAATCTATCTAATACGTTCTGTAGTTTTTCATCACCTACTCTTCAAACCTTGGGAGACCTATTCACTGCTCTCCCCCAGGTAACTCACTTAAAACACCAAAGGTGCTAACTGCCCCCTCAGACTTGTTGATTTGCATGACACTGTCAACACAAAGGCCCCCTGTGGTGTTCTATTGACAATCATGCTTTATAGCAGTTGGCATGTAGACATAGGTAGGAAGTGTTTCCACCCCCCATCTGCTCAGCCAAGTTAGGCCCTGTCCACACGATCACGGGTATTAATGACACCGAAGTTTTGAAAAAAATAAACCTCTGTCCACAGAGGTGAATAACCGTGTATAACCGCGTACTCACGGCGGCTGGAAAACCAGCAACCGATACATGTAGTACAATGCCAAAGCAGTAGGCGGCGATGTTGTTCAGACATGAAGGCCATTTCAAACAATCAGAAAAGGTTGAACGCTCACTACACTTCCTGCTTAAAAACAAAACAAAGCCGCCATCTTTAAATACCTTGCGTTAGCCATTTAGCCAACGGAGCATATATTTTTCAGCAAAGAAAGAAAGTGCAATAAAAGTGCAATAAACAAACGGATACATTCACTGTGTGTTCTGCCTCTCATTTGTTGATGAAACAAAACCAACAGCAACACAATTTACCACCAAGAGCGGATAGTTTAGTCTCACAAAAAGATCTCCGGTGTTGTTAGCTACATGCTAATGTGAATGGCATTCTCTATGTATAGTATATAGCTTACATGCTAATATAATAATGTGGTAACGTTAACGCTAGTATAATGAATGGATGCAAACGTTATTTAACACATTGCAGAATGGGTACAATACAATACGGCTCAATACAAACAATTGTTAAGGGGATGCAGTCTGGACTGGGTTCCTTATAACAATAACTTGACAACACATGAGTTTAGTTTAGCCGCAGCTACAGGTTTTACTCTGAGCGTCAGGTCAGGAATGCGACAACAGACATCAGTCGATCACAACACTCTTCAACACAGACGATACATTTCGAACAAAAGTTTGTTACAATCATTTTCATATAACGCTACTTGGGACAGCTCTGCTGTAAACACTGGTGTAGCTGGCTCTGCTCTAATCACTCTAACCCCGTGCTCGGTTGCTAACTTGCTATTGTTTGCGACAGTCTGCCGTGAACATGGGAAATAATTGCGACAGCTCTGCTGTAAACACTGGGAATAACCTCGGTTGCTATGCCCACACGCACCCACTGCAACCGGGATGTGCGCAAAACTTCACCCTGGACTCCGGTTTTCAAAGACCGCGGTTACAGTGTAGCAAAACCCCGGTTGTGTGTGCCCAAACAGTGCAACTGCGCACATACAATCATGGTTACATTAAATCCAGCGCTCGTGTGGACGGGGCCTTAGTTTAACTTCTCAACTGAACACAGTATGCCTTTTATAGCCCAAAGTCATGTTGTGACCAAAAACTTTTTTGTGAGATTGTGTGTCTGTGTGGGTAGGGTAGAGGTACCCTTCACACCTTGGACCAAATCTAAAGCGATAACTTCTGATGACATTCTAATCATCGTCGTAGAAAATATCATCATGTCATTATAGATCTGTGTTGAGATATCATTTTATCTTTGTACAGCTTGACTGGTTATGGCTAGCTAGTATAATGTGTGTGTGTCTCTTTAAAAGGTCCAAAGTACCCAGCTAGCCAAAGCAAGGTTGTGTTATTAGTCCCCTATTGAGAACCCAGTTTGTTTATACTTTCATCATCATATCTGATGTATAATGTTACGTCTTGCAAGTGTGTATAAACTATGTTCTGCCCAGACCTCTTGGTCACTTTGCTGGTCAGATTCAGTGTGTGAACACATGTTGTCTCCGATTGTAAACTGAACTTTCATTTTGTGGCCACAGATGAAATAAACTGTTTCCTATTTTTAATAACGACTCAGAATGATTTATACAAACGGCTCATCTTTTTGTCCTTTAACATTTCCCATAACATCATTCTGACTAGGTTCCCACAGACATTGCAAAATGAAATTCAAGGACTTTCAAGTACTTTCCCAAGCACTATTTTTCATTTCAAAAGGGCATTTAAAGGGATACAATTCACGTTTAAATGCAGTTTTTTGTATAATTTTTTGTATAATCCGATCCAATATTTATGGCTTAAAACCAATTTGTTACACTTTACATTACAAAAAAATTATTTCTTGATTCAGAACAATTTTATCATGGATGAACAAAACTTTCAATGCGAATGGTTGATTTGAATTTCAAGGACTTTTTAAGCACATTGTTAAAAATTGGCTGTTTTCAAGGAATTCCAGCTAATCGAGCACTTTAAACACTTCAAGGACCTTGTGCGAACCCTGTTCAGATAATATAATTATAATGAATGCCTAATTCTCACCACAATGGTGACTAAACACACAGCCAACATGTTATAAATGCTGTGTGTATACTTAAAACGGCTGTAGTAAAACCACTACTAAAGAAAACAAACTTAGATGTAAACGAACTAAAAAGCTATAGGCCAATATCGAACCTTCCATTTATCAGCAAGATATTAGAAAAGATAGTCTCAGTACAAATAAACTCCTTTCTCAAAGATAATAACATCATGGAGGAATTACAATCAGGTTTCAGAACAAATCACAGCACTGAAACTGCCCTTACTAAAATAGTTAGCGACCTCAGGCTAAACTCTGATGCTGGCAAAGTCTCAATTCTTGTCCTATTGGACCTTAGTGCAGCGTTCGATACGATTGACCATAATATCCTGATCAGTCGTCTTGAAAGACTGGTTGGCTTTTCCGATCATGTACTAAATTGGCTCATAACATACATTAAGGGGAGAAGGTTCTATGTTAAGCTTGGAGACAATGTATCCGAGGAACATGACAGCAGCTTTGGAGTTGCACAAGGAAGCTGCCTTGGTCCATTACTCTTCTCACTATATATGCTGCCCCTCGGGGACATCATTCGAGACCACAATGTATGCTTCCATAGTTATGCTGATGATACACAACTATATATCTCCGCAGAACCAAATAACACTACAGCCATACAGTCCATCACAAATTGTCTGTTAGCAATAAACAAGTGGATGAACAATAACTTCCTAAAATTAAACGAAAGCAAGACCGAAATCCTATTGATCGGCCCAAAAGTGAAAAGGGAAGTGCTGTGTGAAAACCTGGGGAGTCTGTCATCCTATGTAAAGACTGAGGTTACAAGCCTAGGTGTCATCTTGGACTCAGACCTGACCTTTAAGTCTCATATAAATAAGGCCATGAGAACGTCATTCTTCCACCTAAGAAACATAGCGAAAGTAAGACCTTTCGTAAATAAAAAGGATGCAGAGACACTGATTCATGCTTTTGTATCAAGTCGGCTTGACTATTGTAATGCACTGTTCACTGGTCTTCCCAAAGCAACCATTGGGAAGCTTCAGCTTATCCAAAACTCTGCAGCTCGATTACTAACTCATACAAGGAGAAGAGAACATATCACTCCAGTCCTAGCCACTCTGCACTGGCTTCCAATAACTCATAGAATTGATTTTAAGGTCCTTTTCCTAACATATAAAGCTCTTAATGAGCAAGGCCCAAAATACATAGCAAATTCCCTAGTTAGTTATCTGCCCTCAAGAACGCTACGGTCATCCACTACAGGTTTACTAGACACACCCAGAAACCAAAAGAGGATAGGAAGTATGGCATTTGCCAACTATGCCCCAAAACTATGGAACACACTACCAACACACATCAGAAACGCCAGCTCCATACACATTTTTAAAGGAAAATTAAAAACGTACCTATACAGTCTAGCTTACAAATAGTTATGGCTTGGAAAAACCTGATGGATCCATGAGGCTAGGATAAGCCTTGTGGACCCAACTCTTTAGATGAGGGAACGGGTACATACGCACACAATACACGACCACTGATGGATCCGTAAGGCTTGGATAAGCCTTATGGACCCAACTCTTTAGATGAGGGAACGGGTACATACGCACACAATACGCGACCACTGATGGATCCATGGGGCTTGGATAAGTCTTATGGACCCAACTCTGACCACTAATAAAAACGTAACTACACTAGCGTTATAAGAGCTAACATTGCTACCTACCGTACAAGTGCATTGGTTTAGTGCATTTCCTACTTCCGGTTGCTACTGAGCGGACATGTTTGTGCGGACCTGTTCTCCCAAACTGGTAAGCAAATGACTGTTTTCATGTTTTCATTTTTACGTTATTTTCATTTTTACGTTATTATTATTATTATTATTATTATTATTATTATTATTATTATTATTATTATTATTATTATTATTATTATTATTATTATTATTATTATTATTTTTTTTTTTTTTTTTAAACGTTGATCTTAACTGATCACTGACTTTATTGCTTTTATCGTTATATATGCCTATGTTTGTGTACAGCACTTTGAGCTACATGACATGTATGAAAGGTGCTTTATAAATACTTACTTACTTACTTACTTACTTACTTACTTACTTACTTACTTACTTACTTACTTACTTACTTACTTACTTACTTACTTACTTACTTACTTACTTACTTACTTACTTACTTACTTACTTACTTACTTACTTACTTACTTACTTACTTACTTACTTACTTACTTGAGAAAATATCATTATAGTAACTCTAACACATTTACTCCAGTGGAAATGTTTGTGTGTTCACGCGTGTCACCACAGGTCTACAGCACCATAACATTCAAATAACTTCAAATAACCCCAAAAAAACATCTCATGAGACTTGACAGTGTTCATCAGCTATACCCAATGCTTCGACAACCTGCCTATGAACTGAACTATTAACGAACCCCTTCATCCAGGGCAGTAACGGAGGAGGGTAAACCCACCTAAACTCAAGTTTACCCTCCTTTTTATTCATGAAGTATACTTAAAGCATTTTGCGAGGCAGTCTGTTCTGTGATTTGAAGAGGTTGTTGCCCAGTAAATGCACTTGACACTATGGATCTCATGGAATGTATTCCCAGTGTTGTGGAATATTTTAAATGAGCCGAGACAGTGAGCTGTAGAAATTCAGATGAGTCAAGTTGTAAAAATGTTACATAGGTTTATTTTCCGTGATCACGGAAAAAGTCCTCAGTTTACAATCAGAGACAAGTGTACACAAGCATCTGACAGAAAAGTGAGAAAGAGCTCTGGTCAGACTTACAACTAAGTACCAGCTGGGAATGACAAATGGAAACAAAGATGATAAAACAAAAAAAATACGGGTTTAGGGGGTTTGTCGTGTCTCACACAAGACTGATATGAAGGACCACAAGAAAAAGAACAAGATGTGGACATGTCATATCTAAGTCAAACTGTCCTGGGCCTTGGCCGTTGTTTTAAGAACACTGTAGACTGTCGCCCTAGTGTCTGAGCTGTATACTAGTTTTGTACAGAGAAATATGTATTTATAACAGAGCTATGAAACATGTCCAATAAGCTGTACAAATGATGTAACATAATAAATTACCATTACACCAGTGTCAGAAATATTGTGTCCGTTACTAGGCTTGAGTAAATTGTAATGAACCAAAGGAGAATATCAATTTTATGATGGTGAATACCACCATGCAAGGTGGCAACTTGCTCATCGGGAGCAGTTAGGGGTTAAGTCTCTTGATCAATAAACCTCTTGAATCTTGAAGGACACTTTGACACGCTGCCGGGAGGAGCTGGAATCAAAACCAGGAGCCTTCCGATTATGAGGACTGTGTGTATGTGTAACTAGGAGGGATACGAGGACTGTGTGTATGTGTAACTAGGAGGGATACGAGGACTGTGTGTATGTGTAACTAGGAGGGATACGAGGACTGTGTATGTGTAACTAGGAGGGATACAAGGACTGTGTGTATGTGTAACTAGGAGGGATACGAGAACTGTGTGTATGTGTAACTAGGAGGGATACGAGGAATGTGTGTATGTGTAACTAGGAGGGATATGAGAACTGTGCATGTGTAACTAGGAGGGATATGAAGACTGTGTGTATGTGTAACTAGGAGGGATATGAAGACTGTGTGTATGTGTAACTAGGAGGGATATGAAGAATGTGTATGTGTAACTAGGAGGGATATGACTATAAGCTATTTGGGACACGGAGCTATGTCCCAAACACACACACTGTTGTCACCGGAAGGGCACGCGATGGTATCTACTGCGCATGGGCGTTTTCGCAACAACGGCTAGCGTGCTGACTACACGCTGTTGTCGATTCGTTTTTTTTTGCGTATCTCCAAACGCAAACACAATTTTGCGTTTCAGCCGTATCCACAAAAAAACGCCAAAAACCGCATTTCTGTGTAATAGGGACATCAAACGTCGTCAAAAACGTATAAAAAAACGCCAGGAATACACTAGTCTAACCATAGCCTCAGAAGAAGCTTCTATCCCCAGGCCATCAGGCTGCTAAACGAACAATAAACACTATGCAACAACCATCAAATGCACACAGCACACACACCCACACGCACACACTCACTTAAACCACACAAACACACTTTATATTTATTGATAAAGGATTTGCACTACAACTCGTACACCTACTGTAAATTGTAGCAAAATTGCACCTCATCCCATTTCTGCCTTGCACTATATAGTATTGTATATTAGTACACTGCATAGTATTGTATATTATATGGTAACTCAGTTACGTCTATTCTGCATCAAACATTGTACATATGTCTATACTGAACACTGTGACCTCATTTTTTTTTACTTCTAATTTACATGCTATACTATGTTATTTTATTTCATACTTATCTTGTCTTGCACAGTCTCTGGAGCGTAACAGTAAGAAGCATTTTGTATAAAAGTATTCTGTACTTCTGTATGACAACTATTAAAGAAACTTGAAACTTGAACTTGAATAACCTCTCATTCTGCTACTTTGATCGATAACATTTTCACTAATGTTATAAATAATAGAATTGTGTGCGGACTGCTGACAAATGATATAACAGATCACTTACCAGTTTTTGTAGAAGATAATAATCAGCCAAAGAGGGAATCTCAGAAAATGTGTAATAAAAGGCACCTTTCAGAGGACTCAATAGGGGCACTCAAAAGGGAACTGGCTCTCCAGCAATGGGTTGAGGTGTTTGAAGCAACTGATGTGGACTCAGCATATGGCTGCTTTCTGAATACATTCATGACTTTATATGATCGTTTCTGTCCTATTGTGCAGCAAAGTAGCCGACAAACTAGGAAGCCAGATAAACCATGGATAACAAAAGGAATTTCAAATGCCTGTAAAAAGAAGAATACTCTTTATAGAGATGTCATCAAGCATAGAACTAAACAGAAAGAAATCAAATATAAAATATATAAAAATAAATTAATAGATACTATAAGAAAACGTAAGAAGGATTATTATAATAACTTACTAGAAATTAATAAAAATGATATTAAAGGAACATGGAAAATTATAAACACAATAATTGGAAAATAAAATAACAAACCAGGCTATATTGATAATTTTTCTGTAAATGGAACGGAAATAACCAACATGCATGAGGTAGTGGAGGAGTTTAATAATTTGTTTGTAAATGTTGGCCCAGATCTTGCAAGGAAGATCAAGCCTCCACAAGGGGGAGCTATTGCAGAACAATACATTGATAGAAATCCATCCAAAATCTTTTTGTATGACGTATCTAATATGGAAATAATTGCTATTGTAAACAATCTCAAGAATAAAACATCTACAGATGTGAATGGGTTAGACATGTCTCTTATTAAAAAACGAATCAAAGAAATTGTAGATCCAATTACTTTCATATGTAATCTATCTTTTAGGATGGGGACCTTTCCAACTGAAATGAAAACAGCCAAAGTAATTCCAATACATAAAGCAGGAGAAAAAAATGTTTTTACAAATTATAGGCCTGTTTCTTTACTTCCTCAATTTTCTGAAATTCTGGAAAAACTTTTTGTTGCTCGTCTGGACAGTTTTATTGATAAGAATGAGATATTGATTGATAGCCAGTATGGATTCAGAACTAACAGATCCACATCAATGGCTCTCATGCAGGTAGCAGAAGAGTTAACAAATTCAATCGATAATAAACAGTATGCAGTTGGAGTTTTTATTGATCTGAAAAAAGCTTTTGATACCATTGACCATGATATTTTACTCAGAAAACTTGAAAAGTATGGAATTAGAGGGATAGGGCTCAGTTGGATAAAAAGTTACATAGAAAATAGGAAACAATGTGTGCAGATGGGGAAGACCAGATCATCCTGCAAAGTGATAACATGTGGGGTACCGCAAGGATCCATTTTAGGACCGAAATTATTTATATTGTATATTAATGATATCATTGATGTTTCTGATAAACTTAAATTTATCGTTTTTGCAGATGATACCAACATTTTTTGTTCAGGTGCAGACCTACAACAGTTGCTAACAAATATTACAGGTGAACTGGGGAAGCTGAAATGTTGGCTTGATACTAACAAACTCTCCTTAAATATAAGTAAGTCTAAATTTATTTTGTTTGGAAATAAAAAAAAATACATCCGGATACTCAAGTAGAGATATGCATAGATAATGTTCATCTTAAAAGAGTAAATGAATATGTTTAGGGGTCGTGATAGACCAAAACCTCAGCTGGAAAACTCATATTAACTATGTAAAGAAAAAAACAGCGAGTAGCTTAGGTATCTTAAGAAAAACCAGACACATATTAAATTTGAGATCATTATACACAATTTATTGTACTATTTTATTATCATATCTAACTTACTGTATAGAAACTTGGGGAAACACATACAAAACTAATCTGAATCCTATTATCATTTTACAGAAAAAGGCAATAAGGGTTGTGAACAATGTTAGTTATCTCCATACTACAAACACACTGTTTTTTGAACTAAGGGCATTAAAGTTCCTCGACTTAGTTGACCTTAAAACAGCAGAGATAGTTTTTAAAGCTAGAAGTCATCAACATGTAACTTACAAATTTTGTTTAAAGAACGAGAGGTGACGTATAATTTAAGAAGAACACTCAATTTGAAACAGCCTAGAGCTCGAACCACACTTAAAAGTATGTCTGTGTCAGTTAAAGGAGTGAAACTCTGGAACAATATACCGGATGAAATAAAAAACAGCAGGAGTATTTTTAAGTTGAAAAATATGTTTAAAAACAGGGTTCTAGAATCTTATAGTAAAATTTAACCTACAATATATATATTTTTTTTCTACCATGAAACTCTGGTATTGCAGATTAATTTTAGATTTTTCCTATGTTGGCTTATGTTCTTTTCAGGAATGTTTTTTTTTGTTGATTGTTTTTTTTTTTTTTTTTTTTATCTTGCAAACTTTAACTTTTTTTGTTCTTTTCTGGATAGTTTTTTGTTGATTTTTGATTGTTGATTTATTTTTGTTATATTTTGAAAACTAACTTTTTTTTTATTTGTTTTTTTGAATTAGGGGTAGGTTGCTCTATAAGCCTTCGGCTTCAAACCTATCCTTTTCGTTTGTTTATTTGTGAAAATGTTCGAAAAATTATTTGTTTGTTTTTTAATTTTTTAATTTGTTTTTGTCTTTTTCCCCCTCCTTTTTCCTCCGATTTTCTCCCATCCCAATGTTAGTCGTTATGCCAATTCCCAATTCCCTTCCTGGTCGCTGCGCACTTACCCCCCACAGTCGGTCTGAGTGGAGGCTATCACGTGCTTCTTCCGACACACGTCTAGCCAATCAACCGCTTCTTTTCACCTGGCAGCGCGGACTCTCATTGGTGACGAACGCAATCTCCGCTACGCCACTTGACCGCCCCTTGTTTTTTTATTTGTAAACATTTGAAATAAAATAATTCATTCATTCATTCATTCATTCTTCAGAGTCCATCCGTTCGGTCAGTCTGGTCGAAGATGCGAAAGGCCCCGCTGGACCCCACCTGCCTCCGCTGGGGCTGGGGCTCCTATATGCGCCCGTCGGGGAAGGCGTGCTTGTAGAAGCAGTTGGAGCCGAACGAGCAGGTCCCGCGACCCTCGTCGAAATATTGACACGGTTGTTTCCCCATGCCGTCTTTGTATTTCTGAATTAGCTTCTGCTTGTCCTCCTTGTCTTCCACCCAGTACTCGCTCGCTATCACAAAGTTGGACGTGATTCAACACTTTGGGCAAAACTTGGTGATCTTTTTCTCGAACTGCTTGGCGCTCCTCCACCTGCGGATGCACTTCAGGCAGTAGCAGTGGCTGCAGTTGGACAGGATGCCGAAGCGGCGCTTGCTGGGGTTGGTCTTCTCGAACACCACCTCCATGCACAGGCCACACATCATGTCCTTGCTGCGCTGGATGGCGAACAAGATCTCCACATCCTTCTTGTGAGACTCGATGCACGCCTGAGGGGCTTCCTGGGCTTGTAGGTTGACAAATTTGGCAAGGTCGCTGAACTTGGCGCTGAGGCATCCAGTGAGATAGCGGAGCCAGGAGCCAAAGGAGCGGAGCCAGTCCAGCGGCTTGTCTATATATGCCATTGAGATGATGTATCCATTTCCAAAATGGTGCTTCCTAGACTCCGCTGTACGCTTATGCACCTCCTCCATCCATACACCAGCCTTTTCTGTGAAGTTGTAAAATGTGTCAGCCTTCGGCGTGAACCATTCATCCTGATCGTTCTTCCTCTCCTCTTTTGATGTCTTGCTTATGTTTTTGCTTATTGCCGCCTGGACTGCGGTATTAAGCTCACAGAACTCTCCGAGCAGACTGTTGAATTCTACCAATCCTGTCTGTACACCTTCCAAATTACCGTCGTCGTCCGCATCCATTAATTGATTCATCTTCTTCATGTGACCAGTTAGATGACCTAACTTAGACTTCCTTTTATTAATGGCATTACGGACCTTTTCCTCCTGGACCTTTTGCGTCTTCTCACCCTTCTTAGGTTTCGACATTTTGTTGTTATCCTTCTTTCAGCGCTCCAGTAGTTCGTGTTGATCCCTTTTCCTCCTGGAACAGAGTTTTCTTACTATTGTGAGGGCCGACGATCCACTCCACTGGTCAAATTACTTACTTGTGAGTAGTCTGTCCGTTGATAAAGAAAAGCAATGTCCACAGCCGCTTATATAGAGACCCAAAGGTTCTAGAATGTTTCGGTTATGACATCATACGGTGACATCACGAAGGTTCCATAACTTTCTATCATGACGTCATCTTGTGGTTCTAGAATGTTTTACGTTCTAGAAAGTACTACTATGACATCACCACAAACGTTCTAGAAGGTTCTATGTTTTAGAATGCTCTATTATGACAAATACGGCGGTTCAATGACTCTAAATCCCATCAATATTAAACATTCATATAATACAATAACCTAAACACATATAGCTTTGGCTCTCACACCGGCCCCTAATTGTCCTTCTAATCTAGAAACAATTACTAACTACTAAAAACCAAGGAGCCAAACCAAACACTATTTCAACTGATAAGTATCTCTGCTGCGGGATTACCAATACCTGGTGCCAGAGGTCACTGGTACATGGCACACCGTAGGAGGACGGTCTTTACCACTGCCTCAGGCAGCCTCTTGGAGAAGACAGACCTTGGTGATAGGTCTATCTAAAATGGTCATCTTTGTCTTGACACGGACCCGACGCACGAGCCCGTGCTGGTCAGGAACCACCTTGATGACCCTGGCCAGGACCCAGGAGTTGCGGGGGGCCGAGTCGTCGATGATCAGCCTCAACGAAGTTGCGTGCCACACGTGTCCACTTCTGTCTCTCCTGGAGCTGAGGTAGATATTCCTGCGTCCATCGTTTCCAGAATAGGCCATATACTGGACTTGTTTCCATCTCCTGCGGGCTTAGAGATCTTCTTTCATGAAAAGACCGGGAGGCAGGGAAGGCTTTGACTGGAGGAGCAAGAGGTGGTTGGGGGTAAGCGCTTCCAGGTCGTCCGGATCACTAGAAGCCTTGGTTATCGGTCGACTGTTAATGATGGCTTCTGCCTCACACAAGACGGTGTGTAGGCCCTCTTCATCCAGAGTCTGCTGCCTTAAGGTGGTGCTGAGAATCTTCCTGAACGACCTGATCATCCGCTCCCAGACTCGATATGACTGCTCTTCTGACGTAGTCGCCCTTCCGAAGCGCGGCGATTTCTTCTGAGTATTTCTGTCGCTGACTGTAACGAATGATCTCAAGCTCTGCTTCCTTTATATTCTCCACAGTGAGGTTGGTCTTCTCCAGGCTTGCCTTGAAGATCTCCATTTGTATCTGTACCTCAGACTGTGGGAGCGAGGCATTCATCTTCTTTCTCTTTTTTTTATATTTTTTTTTATTCTTTTTTAAACATACACATAAACATAAACATAACAACATAAAATTAGATATACAAGCATTAATTAACAGTACACCTCCAATTAAATCACCATTTGAATAAATGTATTATACGAGACAAACTCTAACCTTAACCAACTTCGAAAGAGTGCCTAAGCTTAACCGTCGAAAGAACTTGCCTAACCTTAACCAACTTCGAAGATTGCCTAAGCTTAACCAGTGTAGAAACTGGCGTCGGCCAATCAGAGAGCGTCTGCCAGAAATGCGGCTACGGAAAGTATACAGGCGGTTGTTCCCCACTTAGGTTATCTAACTATCCCGCCGCCGCAACTAGAAACACGGGCCTGGCCTGCTTCTACGTTGAGTGGCCTGACTGCACACACAAAAAAATATTTTAAATTTTTTCAAGTACCACCAGCAGTACCACCAAGTACCACTAGTGGTGCGCGTACCACAGTTTTAGAACCACTCTAATCTAATGAATCTAATCATGACATTTATGACATACAGATATACAGTACTGTTACATTTGTGACATACAAGATAATGCAAATATACAGTACTATTAAACAGAGATCCTAACGAAAGTTACAGGTTGAAAAAGCCCTCAGCTCGGAACTAGGCAAAATCTGCATATGGCTCGCCGACAACAAACTATCATTACACATGGGCAAAACAGAGTCCATTCTCTTCGGTTCAAATAACAAACTCAGCAAGACCGACGGCTTCTCGGTTACAGTGGGTGACAATATTATCACAAGGAAAGATGAAATTACCTACCTGGGTTCCATCCTAGAGGCTAATCTTTCCTGTGACAAAATGGCATCCAATGTAATAAAAAAAGTCAACCAACGAACGCGATTCTTGTACCGGATCTCCTCTCTGGTTTCAGGTTTCAGGTTTTTATTTAGACTCCACAACATAAACAGATCATTAATCCAGCTTACATTGCTGTCAAGGATAGTAACGTAAAAGCCTCTTGACTTATTTCCATCGTTGTCCTTGGGTGTCAAGGATGCTAGAAACACACAACTCATTACAGAATTAATCACAATTATTATCTTTGCATAATAATAATGGCACAACCCTAAATTAATACAAAACAAAGCACATTTGTTGATACAATGTTCATTTATGTCGAAAGTCAGTGAGCTTCAGGAAGCACCCTCGGGGGAGGGAATTTGGGGGATGGGAGGGAGGGCGGAGAGTGGGGGGTGGGAGTTAAGGAGAGGGTAGTGGCTTAGGGTTTTGGGCGTGTGAGGCAGTCGAGGGATCCGCCCCTCCTTCCGTGCACGTCGCCAGTCGTGCTCGTGGGGGGGAGGTTTGCGTGAGGATGGGGAGGGGGGGGGGGGGGGGGGGGGAGGCCATCCATCTTATCTTCAGACAGTCAGATACTGTCCCGTCCTTAGTTGCGATGGGTACGGACGTCATAAACCAGGTCTTATCTTGACTTCTTCTCCTCGGCCTCTTTCATTGACCTCGAAACATTCCTTCTTTTCTTCCACAGACTTGAGTTACGTGGCGGGGGGGGGGGGGGGGGGGGGGTGGGTTGCAACAGGTTACAATGATTCCTGTAATGCTTTAATTTAATTTAATCCAGATCTTTCATCTTCTTTGTCGCGGTCCTAATGTCCTGCGCGACCCCCAACATTACTTGACCCCTACATTGTTCATCGGCTGTATGTTGAGCGAGCCGCTTTGTCAATTCAATGTGGGCATTTTCCAATCTTGCTACTACTTGAAGGCAGCAAATCCAAATCCAAATTGCGATCGCTCCCCAACCGATCAGGAAGATGATGAGGAGATATAGATCCTCAACATCTTCAATCTCAATAGAATATAGGCATATTGATCGCCAATTATTCCAACTGTCAATTGCAAACCCGGCCTGGAATGTCCCTATCGGACACAATGGTTCGGTCGCACTTTGTTTTCTTGAAGAGAAGATTCGATCCACTGCTGCAAAACTCCAGCTTACTAGTTGATCCATTGATTGACTGAGTGGGAAGTCAGGAATATTGAAGAAAGGGTAGAATGTCCACACCGTCAAGGAGGCAGTTGTAAGGCAGTTGTAATTAGGGATCCACACCGTTATTAATTGCAGCTTAGAGTCCACACCGTCGAGAGAAGCAGAAAGACAGCGCTGGTGTACGGAGATAAAGGCGGCTGCTGGGAGGAGGGTAGAGGAGGCCTTGGAGGGCAGGGAGGAGAGATAAAAAATGCGACAAGATGGTAAACAAGAATACACTGAAGACTCTAGCAGGAGCACTCATTCAAGGGTACTACGACTATGCTTGCACCTCATGGTACCAAAGCACCTCAAAGGCACTAAAAAACAAATTACAAACATCTCAAAACAAGCTAGTCAGACTACTACTTGACCTGACTCCTAGAACCCACCGCACCCCTGCCCACTTTGACAACCTAGGATGGCTTAGAGTAGACGACAGAGTACAGCAACTTGCAATGGGCCTGGTCTACAAGATACACTACGCGACCAAGGTACCCATGTACATGTCAAAATACTTCCCAAAGGTCAGTGAATACCACGATCACAACACCAGAGGGAGCTCCACAAATCATGTAAAACCCAGATTCGGCTCAAACAAGGGACTAAACACGTTTCGCAATTATGCCACATCAATGTGGAACGCCCTACCTAAAGCTGTAAAGGAATGTGAATCACTACCCACCTTCAAAAACACTCTCAAAAAACACCTACGTGAGACTGCAATTCGAAACTGGCCCCTACAAATGTCCTAACCTTTGTCAATATTCCAATGTACAGTGTAAAATGTGTGTGTGTCCCCTTCCCAACCCCCCCCCCCCCACCTCCAATGTACAGCCCTCACCCAACCCACCCAACCCCACCCCACCCAACCAACCTCCTCCAATGTACAGTTTCTATGCCAAGTACTGTATTTGCAAATCTGATATGTCATAAATGTATAGATGTAGCAGTACTGTCTATCTGTATGTCATGTATGTCATATATGTTATGATGAATTGAAAATGGGGGACCCTGATGTAAACAAGACGCAAGTCTTTCTCTGGTCTGCATCCCCTTAACAATTGTATGTATTGAGCTGTACTGTACTGTACCCATTCTGCAATCTGTTAATAAACTTTTCAATCAATCAATCAATCAATCAATCAATCAATTCAATCAATTCAATCAAGGACTGCACACAGGTGCAACTGACCTGGTCTCCTTAGCTAAAACAATGACAAAAGATAAGGGACCCTTTGAAAATATACTTAATAGATGTTTCACCTATGCCATTTAGCCAAGGCTATAAGTAATACATGACTGTTATTTCTTAGGGTCCTAGTTTGATCTAAATCATCCACAAAGGCAAATGTTTCTCATATATAATTTTCAATATTTCTGAGTATTCTCTATTAAAAACATGAGAAGACAGCATAGGGTACAACTCTATCAGCTGAGTAACAATGTTCGAACTTGAGTGCCATTCCAATTGTGCTTACTTTTGTTAATATTTATAGTTTTAAGAGTTTTGTCTGTACCAACAGTAGGTGCATTTAATGTGTATGACCGTCAGTCACTTATAGACATCGGATTACGGGAAACTTACCGATTGGATTACTCCCTGGATCAGCTTTCCGAACCGCAGCAATGGCCTGTGGAAATTCTCAGAACAATGGGACCAGATCCTGACCCCAGGAACAAAGGATCCAGGCGGCGAAGGAAGAGAGCTGGGATCCGTAACAGGCTGAGATCCAGACGACACCGAACGCCACTACCCAGTATATTGCTAGCCAATGTACAATCAATTGACAATAAACTGGACTACATCCGAGCAAGGATTCAATACCAAAGAGACGTTAGAGGCTGTAACGTTCTCTGCTTCACCGAGACGTGGTTGACGCCGGACGTCCCAGACCACGCCATACAACCGGCCGATCACTTCTTCATCCATCGCAAGGACAGATCAGCATTGTCCGGCAAACAGCGTGGAGGAGGTATTGCCTTCATGTTTAACAACAATTGGAGCGATCCAGCTAACGTGAAGGAATTATCGAACCACTGCTGCCCAGACCTGGAATATATAACCATCAAGTGTCGTCCTTTCTTCCTCCCGAGGGAGTTAACGGCGATCGTCCTGGTCGGAGTGTATATTCCACTGCAAGCCAGCAATAGTGCCGCGCTCTCCAGGCTCCACGACGAGGTAAACAAACTCCAGGCAGCGAACGTTAACGCCGCCATCATAGTGGTGGGTGATTTCAATAGCGCCAATCTGAGAAAGGTCTTACCTGACTTCTATCAGCATGTGACTTGTAACACCAGAGGCGGTAACATCCTAGATCACTGTTACACGCAATTCAAGGGTGGCTACAAGGCTCATTCTGCTAGTGGCTTTGGTAAGTCAGATCATGCGTCCATTTTCCTTTCACCAAAGTACAAACAGAGAATCAAAAGCACTCCTGTAGTCTCGCGAGAGGTGCAGAAATGGGATTTGACGTCAGAGGAGACGCTCCAGGCTGCGTTTGACTGCACAGACTGGAGCGTGTTCCGCGACACAGACAACATTCATGTCTACACGGAGACAGTGCTGGACTATGTTCGTACTTTGGTGGAAGAAACAATCCCCACTACCACAATGAGAGTTTACCCAAATCAAAAACCCTGGGTAGACAAATCCGTCCGTGAAGCTCTGAGAGCGCGCACCAAAGCATACAACGACGGCCTAGTGGCAGGCAACATGAATGACCACAAGGTGGTGCGATACAACGTAAGGAGGACAGTGACAGAGGCCAAACGGCGCTACAAGGATAAAATTGAACTCCAGTTTGAACAGGCTGACTCTAGAGCTATGTGGCAGGGGCTCAAAACGATGACAGACTACAAAGGCGCCTCCCTCAAACTGAACAGTGACATCTCCTTAGCAAATGACCTCAATACCTTCTATGCGAGGTTTGATGCTGGTAATAACAACACCAGCCCACAAGCCACGGCAATGGGGGGGGGGGGGGGGTCTACTGCTGATGGAGACTCAGTGTTCAGGGTAACAGAGCATGAGGTGAGGCGGACCTTTAAAAAAGTGAATATCAGGAAGGCAGCAGGTCCGGACGGCATCCCCGGCCGCGTCCTAAAAGTCTGTGCCGACCAACTGGCCCCGGTATTCACTGACATATTTAACCTGTCCTTAGAACAGGCTGTCATCCCCACCTGCCTGAAGAAGTCCACTATTATCCCTGTACCCAAAAAATCCAAGCCTGCTTGCCTCAACGACTACCGCCCTGTAGCTCTCACCTCCATAGCCATGAAGTGCTTTGAGAAGCTAGTAAAGGGCTACATCTGCTCCTCCCTCCCCATCAACATGGACCCCCTGCAATTTGCATACCGCCCCAACAGGTCCACGGAGGACGCCATAGCCCATGTGCTGCACACAGCAGCATCACACCTGGACAAGAGGCAGGGGAACTATGTGAGAATGCTATTCATCGACTACAGCTCGGCATTCAATACCATAGTCCCCTCCATACTCATAGCCAAGCTCAGGGACCTGGGCTTGAAGAACTATGACCTCTGCCAGTGGGTCTTGGACTTCCTGACGGGCAGACCCCAGGTGGTGAGAGCAGGCAACTGCACCTCCTCATCCATCACCCTCAACATAGGGGCCCGCCAGGGCTGGGTTCTGAGTCCCCTCCTCTACTCCCTGTACACACACGACTGTGTGGCTCAGCGGAGTAGCAATACAATCATCAAATTTGCTGACGACACAGTGGTGGTGGCCTGATCTCTGCCAACGACGAGAGGGCCTACCTGGAAGAGGTCAAGGTCCTGGCGGGATGGTGCCAGGAAAACAGCCTCTCCCTGAACGTCAGCAAAACAAAGGAGATGATTGTGGACTTCAGGAGGTCGGGGGTCAAAGACTACAGCCCCCTCAGCATCGACGGGGCACCGGTTGAGAGAGTCAACAGCTTTAAGTACCTCGGAGCCTACATATCCGAGGACTTGACATGGACCACACACATTGACAGTGTTGTGAAGAAGACACGACAACGCCTCTACTTCCTCAGGCGCCTAAGGAAGTTCCAAGTCAGTCAGAAGATCCTTAAGAACTTCTACTCATGTACAATAGAGAGCATCCTGACTGGCAACATCACCTCCTGGTTTGGGAATAGCACTGCACAAGACCGAAGCAGACTACAAAGAGTGACACGTTCAGCCGAACGCACAATTGGAGGGGGGCTCCCCACCCTCCAGAACATTTACAACAAGCGTTGCAGGGGCAAGGCTAAGAGAATCATTAAAGACTCCAGTCACCCGAACAACTGCCTCTTTGAACTGCTGCGGTCAGGCAAGCGATATCGGAGTCTCAAGGCGAGCACAGAAAGACTCAGAAGAAGCTTCTATCCCCAGGCCATCAGGCTGCTAAACGAACAATGAACACTACACAACAACAACCATCAAACGCACATAGCACACACATCCACACGCACACACTCACTTTAAACAAACACAGTCTGTAGCACCCACTCCACACACTTTATAGCACACACCCACTTTAAACAAACACACTGTAGCACCCACTCCCCACACTTTATATTTATTTATGAAGGATTGCACTACAACTCGTACACCTTACTGTAAATTGTACCTAAATTGTACCTCATCCCATTTCTGCTTTGCACTATATAGTACTGTACATTAGTACACTGCATAGTATTGGATATTATATGGTAACTCAGTTACGTCTATTCTGCATCGAACGGGTCCTACTAATCACCCCAAAGTACCAGAAAATACCAGAAAATACCAGAAAATACCAGAAACTACCCCAAAGTATACCCCAAAATACCAGAAACTACCCCAAAATACCCCAAAATACCAGAAAATACCAGAAAATACCAGAAACTACCCCAAAATACCCCAAAGTATACCCCAAAATACCAGAAACTACCCCAAAATACCCCAAAGTATACCCCAAAATACCAGAAACTACCCCAAAATACCCCAAAATACAAGAAAATACCAGAAACTACCCCAAAATACCCCAAAGTATACCCCAAAATACCAGAAACTACCCCAAAATACCCCCAAAGTATACCCCAAAATACCAGAAACTACCCCAAAATACCCCAAAATACCAGAAAATACCAGAAAATACCAGAAACTACCCCAAAATACCCCAAAGTATACCCCAAAATACCAGAAACTACCCCAAAATACCCCAAAATACCAGAAAATACCAGAAACTACCCCAAAGTATACCCCAAAATACCAGAAACTACCCCAAAATACCCCAGAATACCAGAAAATACCAGAAAATACCAGAAACTACCCCAAAATACCAGAAGATACCAGAAACTACCCCAAAGTATACCCCAAAATACCAGAAACTACCCCAAAATACCCCAAAATACCAGAAAATACCAGAAACTCCCCCAAAGTATACGCCAAAATACCAGAAACTACCCCAAAATACCCCAAAATACCAGAAAATACCAGAAAATACCAGAAACTACCCCAAAGTATACCCTAAAATACCAGAAACTACCCCAAAATACACCAAAATACCAGAAAATACCAGAAACTACACCAAAGTATACCCCAAAATACCAGAAACTACCCCAAAATACCAGAAAATACCAGAAAATACCAGAAACTACCCCAAAGTATACCAGAAAATACCAGAAAATACCAGAAACTACCCCAAAATACCCCAAAGTATACCCCAAAATACCAGAAACTACCCCAAAATACCCCAAAGTATACCCCAAAATACCAGAAACTACCCCAAAATACCAGAAAATACCAGAAACTACCCCAAAATACCCCAAAGTATACCCCAAAATACCAGAAACTACCCCAAAATACCCCAAAATACCAGAAAATACCAGAAAATACCAGAAACTACCCCAAAATACCCCAAAGTATACCCCAAAATACCAGAAACTACCCCAAAATACCCCAAAGTATACCCCAAAATACCAGAAACTACCCCAAAATACCCCAAAATACCAGAAAATACTAGAAACTACCCCAAAATACCCCAAAGTATACCAGAAACTACCCCAAAATACCCCAAAATACCAGAAAATACCAGAAAATACCAGAAACTACCCCAAAGTATACCCCAAAATACCAGAAACTACCCCAAAATACCCCAAAATACCAGAAAATACCAGAAAATACCAGAAACTACCCCAAAATACCGGAAACTACCCCAAAATACCCCAAAATACCAGAAACTACCCCAAAGTATACCCCAAAATACCAGAAACTACCCCAAAATACCCCAAAATACCAGAAAATACCCCAAAATACAGTATTGTATATTTGCATATCTTGTATGTCACAAATGTAACAGTACTGTATATCTGTATGTCATGTATGTCATAAATGTCATGATTAGATTAGATTAGATGATTAGATTAGATTTTTATATATGTATCTGTATGTTGTGTATGTCATAAATGTCATTAATGAATTGAAAATGGGGGATCCTGATGTAAACAAGACGAAAGTCTTTCTCTGGTCTGCATCCCCTTAACAATTGTGTGTATTGAGTTGTACTGTACTGTACCCATTCTGCAATCTGTTAATTAAAGTTTTCAATCAATCAATCAATCAATCAATTCAATCAATAAAAAAACCTGTCCAGTAGAGGGCAGCAAAAGAAACGTCTGCTATTTTCTAGAGCTAGCTACTTCTTCTCTTGCTCCTCCTTTTCCCTTTTCCTCTAACTTCATCTACCACCATCACAGTCATCCTTTCTGGAAAAAAAAAACCATGGCATACACACGGGGACAAAAGAAGAAAAGATGTCAGATATGCAAAGATTTGTGTGAAAAACCATTTATTGAATGTCATGAATGCAAGTCAATCTTTCATGCCCCCTGTGTGTCCATGACTGAAAGACAGATCCACACCTGGAACAAGATGGACTTTTTCTGCCAGCAATGCACAAGAAGCCCATTTAGTTTAGACAAAAGTCTTAAAAGAATTCAAGGTGCAACAGGAGTGGAAGACATTCAAAGGAAATGTAAAAATGAAAAGGCTTTGTTTAAGCATTATGGGATTAACTTTCCTGCATTCAGTAATGACACCATCATGGCCCCTACAGATACTGTCTCACTCGACATCTTGACCAAATATCAGCCTCCTCTAACATTGGAGTACAGATCCCTGAAGACGGGTGCTGATGGGAACTGTTTGTATAGGGCTACCTCTGCAGCTTGTTTTGGGACAGAAGAGTACCACAAGCTCTTAAGAGTTCTAGTGACCATTGAAATGGCGGAGCATCCATGCTGGTATGATCAACAACATAAGAATTATTGCTCTCCATACCGGGATAATGACTATGTCATTATCTGTGATTACCAACACTATCTAGAAACAACACCCTTGCTGGGCACCTACTCGGATATGAACCATATCATTGCCCTCACAGCAGTGCTGGGAATTCCAATACAGAGCTATTTCCCACCTGGTGAGTATATAATTAAGCAATACTATATGTATGTATGTATGTATGTATGTATGTATGTATGTATGTATGTATGTATGTATGTATGTATGTATGTATGTATGTATGTATGTATGTATGTATGTATGTGTGTGTGTGTGTGTGTGTGTGTGTGTGTGTGTGTGTGTGTGTGTGTGTGTGTGTGTGTGTGTGTGTGTGTGTGTGTGTGTGTGTGTGTGTGTGTGTGTGTGTGTGTGTGTGTGTGTGTGTGTGTGTGTGTGTGTGTGTGTGTGTGTGTGTGTGTGTGTGTGTGTGTGTGTGTGTGTGTGTGTGTGTGTGTGTGTGTGTGTGTGTGTGTGTGTGTGTGTGTGTGTGTGTGTGTGTGTGTGTGTGTGTGTGTGTGTGTGTGTGTGTGTGTGTGTGTTGTGTGTGTGTGTGTGTGTGTGTGTGTGTGTGTGTGTGTGTGTGTGTGTGTGTGTGTGTGTGTGTGTGTGTGTGTGTGTGTGTGTGTGTGTGTGTGTGTGTGTGTGTGGTGTGTGTGTGTGTGTGTGTGTGTGTGTGTGTGTGTGTGTGTGTGTGTGTGTGTGTGTGTGTGTGTGTGTGTGTGTGTGTGTGTGTGTGTGTGTGTGTGTGTGTGTGTGTGTGTGTGTGTGTGTGTGTGTGTGTGTGTGTGTGTGTGTGTGTGTGTGTGTGTGTGTGTGTGTGTGTATATGGAACTGCTGCCTCCGCGACCCGACCACGGATAAGCGGAAGACGATGGATGGATGGATATATATGTAGTGGCCGCCTGTCATTCCTCGATGTGCTGACAGGCGTCACGATGCACCCGTATTTAGTTCTCTACTCAGTAACAAAGTTTGTGATGTAAATATGGAAGAAAGTCCAAGTTGCGGCTGGTACAGTTTGCAAGGTTTTATTGTCCAAAAATGAATGATAGTAAATTAATGGGTAAATCAGAACAGTTGTCAATTGCTCTATTTGTCAGTTCCAAACGGTGAAACAGGTAGGACAAATTATTCTTCATAACAGGTGCACAACAGGTGCACCTGTCACAGTAATTAGCTAGGTTACTTATAGAGGTGGGGCTATAATGGAGGTGGTTTGCCCCCTAGTGTTTAAACATAAATACAACCTCTAGTGACCTCTAGTCTAAACAATGTAAGTTCTAATATTCTAACAATATAAATCCACCAAGTCGGTTTCTGCTTCTACAATATATATATATATATATATATATATATATATATATATATATATATATATATATATATATATATATATATGTGTGTGTGTGTGTGTCATGTACCTGAAAATGAACAGACAATACACACAATATACCAGAATGTTACTGTAAAAGATGATCAAAATCATTGTTTTGCATATAATTAATAATAAGAAATTAATAATAACACATTTTCTTTCTTTTATGTTTTTATAGTTTCCAGAAGTTTTTCACAGCCTCCATTGACACAGTTGGTCAAAGGAAGAGGGATCCGAGCAAATCGCACGAATGTTACCATCATGTGGACATCAGTGTCTTGGAAGCCATACAACAAAATTTTTGATGTGAATCATTTTGTGCCTCTAGTTCCATTTTCAGCTCCTCCAAAAGAGAATGTGATCATCATCAGCCAAGAGGAGGACAAGTGTGAATCACTATTCAGTGAAGAAGACTTTCCCAGGCTTCGAACCAGAAAACGTGCAAACACTGAAGACAACCACGACACAACTAAGACAACAATTAAAGTCAATGACAAAAGGAAGTGTGACCCTGACCTCCAAGACAACATGGTTAACGTAAACAATTTCAGACAAGATGATGACAACCGCTATGATTCACTATTCTCTGAAGACTTTCCCAGGCTTCCAACCAGAAAACGTGCAAACACTGAAGACAACCATGACACAACTAAGACAACAATTAAAGTCAATGACAAAAGGAAGTGTGACCCTGACCTCCAAGACAACATGGTTAACGTAAACTATTTCAGACAAGATGATGACAACAGCTATGATTCACTATTCTCTGAAGACCTTTCCAGGCTTCCAAAGACAAATTATGCAGACACTGAAGACAACCATGACACAACCAAGACAACAATTAAAGTCAATGACAAAAGGAAGTGTGACCCTGACCTCCAAGACAACATGGTTAACGTAAACAATTTCAGACAAGATGATGACAACCGCTATGATTCACTATTCTCTGAAGACTTTCCCAGGCTTCCAACCAGAAAACGTGCAAACACTGAAGACAACCATGACACAACTAAGACAACAATTAAAGTCAATGACAAAAGGAAGTGTGACCCTGACCTCCAAGACAACATGGTTAACGTAAACTATTTCAGACAAGATGATGACAACAGCTATGATTCACTATTCTCTGAAGACCTTTCCAGGCTTCCAAAGACAAATTATGCAGACACTGAAGACAACCATGACCAGGGGCGGAGCTATAGGTGCGGCAGGGGAGGCAGCGGCCTTAGGGCCCGCCCACCGCCCAGGCCCGGGACTGAATGGAGTTGCCGTTCGCGTGTGGGACTGGATCGAACACAACTGGTGGTAACGGCAACTGGGACTGGTGCGTTTGTTTTGATTCTAGGCTCCTCCCGTTTTGCCAGTACTGTGGTACGAGTACGACTGATAGCGTGTGGTTTAGGAACAGGGCGTTTTGCACAAATCCAGCGCTCCCTTTCCTTGGCTGTGACGTAGCCACGTAAATCTCCCAAGCAGCGCGGAGGTGATATTTTTCTCTGATGTCGCGTTCACGTTACGTGGGAAGAATCGGAAGAATCAGCTTCCGACTGGGAAAAACCATTCACGTCAGCCTCCTAGTTGTAATTCCTACTAGGACATATGGGATTTTTTATAGACCCCGATATCTCCCACTTCGCGTCACGAATTGCGGAAGTATTGCGAATTGCGTTTTGATCGAGTCAATGCGTGAAGGCTTCCTAGTTGTAGCAACGAGATGTCCTCTGGTTCTTCCGCTTCTTCCCACGTAACGTGAACGCGACATCAGAGAAACACAACATAATAAGTCACCTGAAACATGAATGAATGAAAACTTTATTAACAGATTGCAGAATGGGTACAGTACAGTACAGCTCAATACATACAATTGTTAAGGGAATGCAGACCAGAGAAAGACTTTCGTCTTGTTTACATCAGGGTCCCCCACATCACCACCGTGGTGTATTAAAATCCGACGACGCCGAGCAGCTAAAGGGGACATTTACCAGCACAAAGTGTGGATATATTATGATTTAACAAGTCTTATCTGTCCAGGACGATGACAACATTATTGCAGGTAAGCTACCTAGTACTACTAACGTTATCACGCTAGCTTGGATGCTAACTAACGTAATGTGAATGAATGAATGAAAACTTTATTTAACAGATTGCAGAATGGGTACAATACAGTACGGCTCGTTAAGGGGATGCAGACCAGAGAAAGACGTTTGTCTTGTTTACATCAGGGTCCCCCATTTTCAATTCATAGTGATCATAGAAAACATATACGTTACCACCTAGCCACAATCTATGGTATTTCTAGGTTACCACATGGGTGGCGCATGTGAACACTTTGTGAATTATGTGAGGGTGTATCATGATGATGGTAATTTGGCACTTAACGAACGTTACCTATCTCTTTGCCGTTTTGCATAGTGCACTGCATAGTACCAGAGATGACAAAAGTTATGTGGTAACATAGGTCGCATCACTGCCAGTAGTCGGCATATTACCCAATTCTGACTCTGGTATTAGTCAACTAACGTACTGTTAGCCAGCTACTGTAATAACGAAACTGAAATATCTAATGATGATAGTCAATCATAAAGACAGAAAACACTCTCATCACAGACAAGCTGGATCTGGCCAAATACCTAAACATGTCATGGTGAATGAATTATTTAACAGATTGCAGAATGGGTACAATACAGTACAGCTCAATACATACAATTGTTAAGGGGATGCAGACCAGAGAAACACTTTCGTCTTGTTTACATCAGGGTCCCCCATTTTCAATTCATTATAACATAATGACATACAGATTGACAGTAGTGCTACATCTATACATGACATACCAGATTTGCAAATACAGTACTGTTTGTGATACGAAAAGAGTCCAGAAAAGAGAGTATATACATTTGACGTATTATTATTGTATTGTGATATGTTTTGTTTCATGTTGGATTTTTTTTTTTTTTTTTTTTTTTTTTTTAATAATACAATAAATATGGGGGGGGGGGGGGGGGGGGCCCGAGCTGTCAATCTCGCCTCGGGGCCCGTGGGGCATTCCAACCGCCACTGACCATGACGCAACCAAGACAACAATTAAAGTCAATGATAAAATTAAGTGTGACCCTGACCTCCAAGACAACATGGTTAACATAAACAATTTCAGCCAAGAGGAGGACAACTGTGAATCACTATTCAGTGAAGAAGACTTTTCAAGGCTTCCAACCAGAAAACATGCAAACACTGAAGACAACCATGACACAACTAAGACAACAATTAAAGTCAATGACAAAAGGAAGTGTGACCCTGACCTCCAAGACAACATGGTCAACATAAACTTATTCAGGCAAAATGATGGTTCAATTAAGTCTGAACTAGTTCATCAGTTTCAGTCTGCTGTTATGGTTGACACCATAAACAGCTTTGACCCAACAGAGTCTGAATCAACTTGTCTTCAAGGCCGTTTTATGGAAATAAACAGAATCTTCGCCTTGATCTCAGGTGTACCAGAAGATAATGTGTTGAGGCATGTCCCTAAAGGAATGAAACAAAACGAATGTTTCTTTATAAACAATTCCCTCAATAGAATGAGAAGAGAGAACAATCAACACAGCATTTTTGTTGATGACTGTGGAGTCTGGAAGAGCACCTCAGGTAACACCTCAAAAACACACTATGTGCTAAAAAATG
>NC_140167.1:6842832-6853039 GCF_963971535.1 Notolepis coatsorum | reverse complement strand
CATACTGTAGCTCCACCCCCTCCACCGTACATACTGTGTAGCTCCACCCCCTCCACCGTACAGACTGTAGCTCCACCCCCTCCACCGTACAGACTGTAGCTCCACCCCCTCCACTGTACAGACTGTAGCTCCACCCCCTCCACCGTACAGACTGTAGCTCCACCCCCTCCACCGTACATACTGTAGCTCCACCCCCTCCACCGTACACACTGTAGCTCCACCCCCTCCACCGTACAGACTGTAGCTCCACCCCCTCCACCGTACAGACTGTAGCTCCACCCCCTCCACCGTACAGACTGTAGCTCCACCCCCTCCACCATACCCCCCTCCACCGTACAGACTGTAGCTCCACCCCCTCCACCGTACATACTGTAGCTCCACCCCCTCCACCGTACAGACTGTAGCTCCACCCCCTCCACCGTATATACTGTAGCCCCACCCCCCTCCACCGTACATACTGTAGCTCCACCCCCTCCACCGTACAGACTGTAGCTCCACCCCCTCCACCGTACATACTGTAGCTCCACCCCCTCCACCGTACAGACTGTAGCTCCACCCCTCCACCGTACAGACTGTAGCTCCACCCCCTCCACCGTACATACTGTAGCTCCACCCCCTCCACCGTACAGACTGTAGCTCCACCCCCTCCACTGTACAGACTGTAGCTCCACCCCCTCCACCGTACAGACTGTAGCTCCACCCCCTCCACCGTACATACTGTAGCTCCACCCCCTCCACCGTACAGACTGTAGCTCCACCCCCTCCACCGTACATACTGTAGCTCCACCCCCTCCACCGTACAGACTGTAGCTCCACCCCCTCCACCACCACCACCACCCTGCTCTGCATTCAACTGGGTTAACACATTAATTGCCAAAAACAAGAATTTGCTAGACCTGCTCTTGTGTATTCCTTGCTCTAATCCGTCTCTCTTGTGCCCCAGGATCCCCGTTCCAGTGCGCCGTGCTGCCTGGACGTCCCATGCTACGCAAGAGGTGCTCTTGCTCTCTGTCCAGACACAGACCAGTGTCCTCTGCCCACAGCTGCACCGGGAGTGCACCTGTCCTCACCCCCCCCAAGAACATTCTAACCCCGTTCTATTGCACATTCCTGTTGTACTGCTGTCTGCTTGGGAAATACAAATGAAAACCCCTTGAAACGCTCCATTCTCCTCTCCTGTGTTCAGCGATTGGGCTGTGTTCCTAAACCCACTTGTCACATACTATGCCGGTATGTTATGGTCGTTTATGCCGTCGAGCAAATGGGGATTGTATCTACCAAATGGCGATCAAGAAATTTGACATTTGACGTCAAAGCTCTAAAACCATACTTATATTCACCACGGTATAACACAGGAACGTATGGATGGACATTTTTTTTTCTTTTTTGCATCTTGACCGGAAGAAACCCAGTGTCAAATGACTATAGTACTGTATCCATAGCTATAATATAGAATATGGTTATAGCTCTACAAACAAGGTGACCGATTACATTGGTTTAATAGGTGGCATGAGGCAATGACTTCCCGGAAGAGACGTGGCACTGAAAGTGTTAAGACTAGTTCAAACGCAGCGTGGGGAAGAAGAAAACCATGTTCTACACACAGAGCTCATCGCTAAAGATATTTATGAGCCACTGGTAATTAATACTGGTGACTAATTAAGTAATTAGAGGGGAGATGAGGGAGAGAAAAAAAGGCTGTTGAATATTAATTAGGTCTGGAGCGTACAGCAGCACAATGTGATAATCCTGTTTTATAGCACCGACCTCTATGCAGAGGAAGTTAATGCACAGTCAGATATCTTACTGTATGATTATGATAATTGGTAGACGAGTAACACACTAGACAAATGGCCTGTACTTTGTTTCCAGCAGAGGACCACAGCAGCACTAGTATGTCATAGTCCGATCGATGAGAGAGTGTGTGTGTGTGTGTGTGTAACGTTAGTTCGGCCAGAGAAACAAATATACTAATTAAAATAGTTTTTGTACTTTGTAGGTCTGCATTTTAAAAAGTATGTTTTTTTCCCCTCTGAAATGTAAGTGAGTAAAAGTACAAGTATACAAACCTAATAATACTCGAGTAAAGTACAAATCCCCCAAAACAGTACTTAAGTATTGTAAGGAAGTACAATTACTCAAGTACTTTACACCCCTGCTAGTATGTCATAGTCCGAACGATGAGAGTATTTGTGTGTGTGTGTGTGTGTGCGTGTGCGTGTGCGTGTGCGTGTGCGTGTGTGTGTGTGTGTGTGTGTGTGTGGATTAAAATGTCGCTGAGCAGGCAAATATATAGATATTAAGAAACAGCCTTGTGTATTAAGACGAGAGAGATCCAACAGGAAAAAGTTGCTGACATCGTACCATAGGCATATATATATATTTTGACCGCGCCCAGCGCTATTGACCTCAATTCAGCCCGCGGCATTTCGCGTGAGAGCCAAACAACGTTTCTTTTTTATTTTATTATGGCCAGGTCATAAATCTATGGATCGGCCCAAATCTCCTCTTTCCAATGGCAGAATTCAATCTGGATTTAGTGCCACCAGGCGCCCGTAACAGGGCAGCAAAGAGCGTAAATGAAATCTACTGTAAGTACAGTTAATTTTGTATAATGTCCATAGCGCCGCCATTTTCTATCCGATTGCGACATGTTTTTTTCTAGACGTTCACAGAAGGGTAAAGAAACAATATATGTTCAAGTTCAAGTTCTTTAATAGTTGTCATACAGAAGTACAGAATACTTTCATACAAAATGCTTCTTACTGTTACGCTCCAGAGACTGTGCTAGACAAGATAGTATCAAATAACATAATAACATAATATAGCATGAATTTAGAAGAAGAAAATGAGGTCACAGTGTTCGGTATAGACATATGTACAATGTTCTGAGTTACCATATAATATACAATACACAATACTATGCAGTGTACTAATGTACAGTACTATCTAGTGCAAAGCAGAAATGGGATGAGGTACAATTTTAGGTACAATTTACAGTAAGGTGTACGAGTTGTAGTGCAATCCTTCATCCATAAATATAAAGTGTGGGGAGTGGGTGCTACAGTGTGTTTGTTTAAAGTGGGTGTGTGCTATAAAGTGTGTGGAGTGGGTGCTACAGTGTGTTTGTTTAAAGTGGGTGTGTGCGTGTGGATGTGTGTGCTATGTGCGTTTGGTGGTTGTTGTTGTGTAGTGTTCATTCATTGTTCGTTTAGCAGCCTGATGGCCTGGGGATAGAAGCTACTTCTGAGTCTTTCTGTGCTCGCCTTGAGACTCCTGTATCGCTTGCCTGACCGCAGCAGTTCGAAGAGGCAGTTGTTCGGGTGACTGGAGTCTTTAATGATTCTCTTAGCCTTGCCCTTGCAACGCTTGTAGTAAATGTTCTGGAGGGTGGGGAGCCCCCCTCCAATTGTGCGTTCGGCTGAACGTGTCACTCTTTGTAGTCTGCTTTGGTCTTTTGCAGTGCTATTCCCAAACCAGGAGGTGATGTTGCCGGTCAAGATGCTCTCTATTGTACATGAGTAGAAGTTCTTAAGGATCTTCTGGCTGACTTGGAACTTCCTTAGGCGCCTGAGGAAGTAGAGGCGTTGTCGTGCCTTCTTCACCACACTGTTAATGTGTGTGGTCCATGTCAAGTCCTCGGATATGTGGGCTCCAAGGTACTTGAAGCTGTTGACTCTCTCAACCGGTGCCCCGTCGATGCTGAGGGGGCTGTAGTCCTTGACCCCCGACCTCCTGAAGTCCACAATCATCTCCTTTGTTTTGCTGACGTTCAGGGAGAGGCTGTTTTCCTGGCACCATCCCGCCAGGACCTTGACCTCTTCCTATGTTGTATTTTATGGCATTGTATGACGTTCAGGTTTGTTCTGAGCTAGCAGCTTTGACTGCGGCTGGTGTGAGCAGGGTAGTGTAGTTTTATGAAATGTCTATGTCCTGTTGAAGCCCTGGTTCTCCTCTTTCTTAGGACTACAACGAGTTCATGACGGCATCATGTCCTCGCGTCTAAATCATCCGGTTTCACAACAATCAAACCTACAAGTAGGCTATACTGTGCCTACGAGGACAAGACACAGGAATGCAGACTGTGGGCTAGATCCACAAAGAATGGATTGCACGGTGCTATAGTTGCACCCTTACTTACAATTCATTATTAATTGAAAATGGGGGACCCTGATGTAAACAAGACGAAAGTCTTTCTCTGGTCTGCATCCCCTTAACAATTGTGTGTATTGAGCTGTACTGTATTCTACCCATTCTGCAATCTGTTAATACAATTTTCATTCAATCAATCACAGCGCAGATAATAATAATTATAATAATAATCCATTCTTTGTGGATCTAGCCCTGAGTCATTAAATTCATCTACAAGTCATTAACGAGCTCACTTGGTGTGAAAGAGGAGACTTGGGCACTTCTTTATAAACGTTCTCCAACTCAAACACCACTCTGTGTGTTTTATCCCTTTGCCCTTCATGAAGGTCAGGCTGTTCTCCGGAGACTCGCAGCCCAGTGGACCCACTCATCGCTCAGCTACCACTCCGCTAGATTTAGAAAAGTCCCTATACATCTAATCGAGTCCAATAAAGGATTGTTCTCAGCTAACAGGATTCTGTCAGGCGGGCATCTGACCCAAATGAAATCAAACACACTGCCTGTCATCAAGCTGGCTGGAAGGAAAGGGAGAGCGCTTATTATTATATGTATCTAAAGATGGTCCACATCTCAGAGGATCTGACATGGTCAACACACATAGACTCAGTCGTAAAAAAGGCGAAGCAGCGCCTCTACCACCTGAGACAGTTAAGGCAGTTCAGTGTATCTGGGAAGATACTCCAGTCCTTCTACTCAGGAGCTGTAGAGAGCATCTTGACTGGAAACATCACTGCCTGGTATGGTAACAGCACGGCACAGGACAAGAAGGCCCTACAGAGAGTGGTGCGCTCAGCCGAGCGTACCACGGGTATTGCACTACCTCCCCTGCAGGTTCTATACAACAAGAGGTGCAAATCCAGAGCCTGCAGAATAATGAAAGACCCTCACCACCCCAATAACAGCCTGTTCCAGCTGCTGAGGTCAGGCAGACGCCTGCGAACCCCAGCTACTAGGACAGAGAGGCTTCGGCTCAGCTTCTTCCCCCAGGCCATCAGAGCCTTGAACACTGAACACTGAGTGCCACAGAACACTGAACTCTCCACACACAAGCGCACATGAGCACACACACGACACGCACGCTGTGCACGCTCGCACACTAGCAGCCACTTTAACATGAGCAAGCACACACTCATGATGCACACGCCCACACTTATGGCCACAAAGGAAAGGTCACTTTAAAAATAGTATAGCAACAGTAACAGTGTATTGCACTACCAAAGGACCTAGCATGTCCTCCATGCTCTGTAAATAACTATGTACAAATACCGAGATGCCCCACTATGTTACCTGTTTATTGCACAATGTTGTTTTATTGGATTCTATTATATGTTGTACTACTGTATTGCACATCGTTGCGGGCAAGACCACCCGCATTTCATTGTATACTTGTATGCCGTGACAAATAAAACTCTTGACTTGACTTGACTATTTTAGGAAATCGGGAGATCGAATGTGGATGTCCTTTAACGACCCTGTGATGTCCTCCCAATGAACGATCGCCGACCTCTCAATATGGTTCAATATCCTTGCCCTCCTTTCTGTTTCACCCAGACCAGACATTAGCCTGTATTTCTGGCATTCATTTATTTTTCTCTGAAATGTAAACAAATGACTAATGACCGTTAGACCTCTGAACTCTGTCCGTGCTTAAATATACATTCAGGAAGCTCACGACAGGCCATGGTAAATATATCACAGCTAAGGGGCGTAGTTCGGCCCGACGCGGAGTGATACTGACTTGTGAAAAGGAATTAGAATCATAGGTGTGGATATACGCTCATTATACCACGGCTGTGAACCAATCAGATTGCTTGATTTGAGCTACCTGTTTCATAATAATATTTACATGATAGCAAGGGAAGGGGAAACTACAGTAGTTGTCACTGCATTCTCTGAAACACACAGACATTAGGCTTCGAGAGCTCTCTGATTATAGTGTGATTATTCTGATGAAACACACAGACATTAGGCTTCGAGAGCTCTATGATTATACTGTGATTATTCTGATGAAACACACAAGACATTAGGCTTCGAGAGCTCTCTGATTATACTGTGATTATTCTGATGAAACACACAGACATTAGGCTTCGAGAGCTCTATGATTATAGTGTGATTATTCTGATGAAACACACAGACATTAGGCTTTGAGAGCTCTCTGATTATACTGTGATTATTCTGATGAAACACACAGACATTAGGCTTCGAGAGCTCTATGATTATAGTGTGATTATTCTGATGAAACACACAGACATTAGGCTTCGAGAGCTCTATGATTATACTGTGATTATTCTGATGAAACACACAGACATTAGGCTTCGAGAGCTCTATGATTATAGTGTGATTATTCTGATGAAACACACAGACATTAGGCTTCGAGAGCTCTCTGATTATAGTGTGATTATTCTGATGAAACACACAGACATTAGGCTTCGAGAGCTCTATGATTATAGTGTGATTATTCTGATGAAACACACAGACATTAGGCTTCGAGAGCTCTATGATTATACTGTGATTATTCTGATGTCCACTGTACAATTGTCATCCCATTAAGTCCCATTCAAATGTATTGCACAATACTGCAAAACAACACAGCCCTGCTACATATTCTATCCACCTCAGTCCCACGAGTTCGCACTGGGTTTGGGAAGAGGGCTTTTGTGTACTCTGCTCCGTTTACCTGGAATGGACTTCAAAAATATCTTAAACTCCTTTTATTACTTTGCACAGTTATTAAAACCCTATAATTGCTGACCTTTTAATGACCGATGTGGGAGTGTGCAAATGCTTCTCAGGTTAATTCCTACTGGTTACTGCACACGCTGCAGTAATGTTATGTTTGATGCTTAGCCCATTAGCCCAACCTGACCTTCCATCTCCATCAATGCCCTGTAACCCCCCCTCCCTCTTACACCCCCACCCCCTCTTACAGCCCCCCCCCCCCCACCCCGGGCTGCTGCTTGCTTTCTCTTTTTGTCCTTTGTCTATGTTCCTCGACTGTCCCGTATGGTTGTTCTTGACTTTAACTTTGTTGTTGTTTCATGTCAGGTGTTGAGCTCAAGCTTCTTACCTGGTGAAATAAAGGTGACATTTAAAAAAAAAATAACAATTGTAAAGCCCTGTCCTATATTATATTATACTTGGCTTTTATTTCTTTTATCATGAGTTGCTTTTAAGGGTTTGCGGATTTTCTTTTAACATTAGTTAACTGTATGAGTTGTCAGGTTAGGTGTTTTTATACAAATTTTTAGGATGTGTCCTGTCTAGTGTACAACATGTCCATTTGTGTTTCTGTGCCTTTTTATGTTCCATGTATGGACCACAATGGAAACAAGCCTTGGCTTTATTGTGTTTTATCCATTTTTGACCAGCGTGTTGACACTGTTATTGTTTTGTCTTTTAAATGTTTTGTCCTACGATTGTGTCAAAATAACGTATTCAATCAAACTTTTATTTTTATTTAGTTTATATATTAAATTTTATTTTATTCTACCTTAATTGTTGATGCACCAAACGACCAAAACGAATTCCTTGTGTGTGTGCAAACTTACTCGGCAATAAAGATCTTTCTGATTCTTATTCTGGTTCTGATTGAGGAGCATCTGTTAGCAGGAAAGACACAATAATTTCATGAACAACCACTTACTGGGTCATTAAATGATTCTACACGTCACTAACAAGCTCACCTGCTGTGAACGACTTTTTATAAACTCTCTCAAATTAACATCAGCAACACCACTCTACTATGGCTGAGTGAATGAGTGTGTGTCTGTGTGTATATGTGAGTGTGTGTGTGTGCAGTGGCGGACTGGCCATCGGGACGTTCGGGACGAATCCCGATGGGCCGGGACCAAAGTGGGCTGGTCAAAAAAAAAAAAAAAAAAACATTTTTTTTTTTTTTTTTTTTTTTTTTTACTTTTTAACTTTTTTTTTTTGGGCCAGTGTGTGGGCCAGTGTGTGGGCCACTAATGTGGGCCGATGTGAGGGCCAGTGTGTGGGCCAGTGTGTGGGACAGTGTGTGAGTCGGTGTGTGGGCCACTAATGTGGGCCAGTGTGTGGGCCGGTGTGTGGGCCAGTGTGTGAGTCGGTGTGTGGGCCACTAATGTGGGCCAGTGTGTGGGCCAGTGTGTGGGCCGGTGTGTGGGCCAGTATGTGGGCCGGTGTGTGGGCCGGTGTGTGGGCCAGTATGTGGGCCAGTCTGTGGGCCGGTGTGTGGGCCAGTGTGTGAGTCGGTATGTGGGCCACTAATGTGGGCCAGTGTGTGGGCCGGTGTGTGGGCCAGTATGTGGGCCGGTGTGTGGGCCGGTGTGTGGGCCAGTATGTGGGCCAGTGTGGGGGCCGGTGTGTGGGCCAGTGTGTGGGCCAGTGTGTGGGCCACTAATGTGGGCCGGTGTGTGGGCCGGTGTAGTGTGTGGGCCGGTGTAGTGTGTGGGCCAGTGTGTGGGCCATATGTGGGCCGGTGTGTGGGCCATTATGTGGGCCGGTGTGTGGGCCAGTGTGTGGGCCGGCAATAAAACAATAAACAAGTTGCATAAACTAAATCAGATTAAAAATGATCACAGTTCTGGTTTGCCTTAAGATGCAGTTTAAGATGGGTCTTGAACATGGAGTATGTAGGGCACTCTATAATCACAACTGGAAGGCTATTCCAGTAGTTACCACTTTTAACAGAGAACACAGTTTTTGCAATGGTAGTATACCGAAAAGGCACCTTACAGTCCCCTCTACTGATGGCCCTGGTGGTAATGCCAGTGTCTGCTTTCTGTTGGATGAACTCATTCAATGGGGGAGGGGCAAGTCCATGCAGAACCTTGTACATGAAGCAAGTATATTTGAAAACTTGGAAATTCTCGAAACTTAGCATGTTATGTTTTTCTAAAACATTACAGTGATGAAATTAAATTGGTTTCCTATCAAATACTTTTATGGCTTTTTTGTAGAGTAATTATATTGGTGTAAGAGTAGTGACATATAAAATAGACCAGTTGATAAAACAGTAGGCCTACTCGATGTGTGATAAAATCATTGAATGCAGAAACATCCTTGCAGCATTAACTGGCAGGCAGGGCCTGATCTGCCTGAAGTTTTCGATGTTAAACTTGACTGTTTGTCACTTTCTTCACATGACTTTTTGAAGGTCAATGTAGAGTCCAATGTGACCCCAAGATACTTGAATTAATGTACAATGTCCAGCTCCGCCTCTCCCAGAAACACATTAGAGTGAGTGACCTCTACTGGTGACTTTGTGAACATCATACACACTGTTTTCTTGGTGTTAAGTGAAAGACATGCTTTTGTTAGCCAGTCTTGAATGAGACATGAGACATCAGTGAATGAGATTCACGTTTCCTCCCAACCGCGAGTAGGCCTAGAAGCGCAGAAATGGAGAATGCAAAAAAAGAAAGGGTGGAGCTGAAAAAGCTAGAATAAAAAAACTAAAATTGCTAGTAAAAGACGCAGAACAATGTTCTAAAATTACAGACATGTTTACCCGCTGCTGCTGCTAATGATGATGAAGTTCAAGTGGAAGGAACCAACAGTAACATGACAGGTGCATGCAGTAGCCTAGTGCATATTCTACTGTTGGTGTCTGCCGGTTCATGAGGGCTAGCTAGCCTATACTAGCTCTTGCAGTGATTTCAGTCATTCTATTACAAGACAATGTGCTTTCCGTATACCTGATTCCTTACAGCACGTGGACGTAAATAGTTGTGACTCGTGACGTTTTTTCTCTGACTAAAAGTTTAGTTAGCAATGTTAGGACTAGTGCCCACCACAGCATCAGAAGCTAAAGTGCTAACCTAGAGAGCCAATCAGAACCTAGGACGGGCTGCAAATTAATCGGCTACTAATATTATAATAGTAAATACTAAAATAAAATACTATTATGTTCCCTTCCAAATTTTCATGTTGATATAATATTGGTAATCTAATTGATTGAATTGATTAGTTGCCATTTTACATGCTTAAATAAGATGTACCTTAGAATTCCCAACTGTTAGCCATGTTCTCGATCTGTATATGATTAGTCTCATCTACATGTTTGTAAATAACCACA
>NC_140167.1:6822832-6837832 GCF_963971535.1 Notolepis coatsorum | reverse complement strand
AGAGACAGAGAGACAGAGAGATAGAGAGACAGAGAGACTGAGAGACAGAGAGACAGAGAGACAGAGAGACAGGGAGAGACAGAGAGACAGAGAGAGAGAGAGAGAGACAGAGAGACAGAGAGATAGAGAGAGAGAGAGAGACAGAGAGACAGGGAGACAGAGAGACAGAGAGACAGAGAGACTGAGAGACAGAGAGACAGAGAGACAGAGAGACTGAGAGACAGAGAGACAGAGAGACAGAGAGAGACAGAGAGACAGGGAGACAGAGAGACAGAGAGAGAGAGAGAGAGAGACAGAGAGACAGGGAGACAGAGAGACAGAGAGAGACAGAGAGACAGAGAGACAGAGAGAGACAGAGAGACAGAGAGACAGAGAGCCAGCGAGACAGAGAGACAGAGAGACAAGAGAAAGAGAGACAGGGAGACAGAGAGAGACAGAGAGAGAGAGAGACAGAGAGACAGAGAGACAGAGAGCCAGCGAGACAGAGAGACAGAGAGACAAGAGAAAGAGAGACAGGGAGACAGAGAGAGACAGAGAGAGAGAGAGACAGAGAGACAGAGAGACAGAGAGCCAGAGAGACAGAGAGACAGAGAGACAGAGAGACAGAGAGACAGAGAGACAGAGAGACAGAGAGACAGAGAGACAGAGAGAGAGACAGAGAGACTGAGAGACATTAAAATGACCCACAGGTAGAGAGGATAGGAAAAGACGCAGGTATCTGTTGTTGTTATTGTTATTATATTACGGGTGGAAAAGGAGGAGGACAGCAGCGGGGGGGGGTGGGGGGGGGGGGGGTGACGGGGCAGGGGTGAGACGGACGTCCCCTGAAGGTTAATAGAGGTGTCAGAGCCTCGCCCCCCCCCCCCCACCCCCCCCCCCCCCGCCCCCCGCCCCCCAGGTGGTAGCCTTCGCCCTGCCAGCGCTGCGCCATCAAGTGTATGACGGGTGAACCCTGCTCGCTCTGACCCATCAGCCCGTCAGTCTGGAGGTGAAATAGAAATAATAGAAAAAGTAGACGGAGAGAGTATCTGGTAATAAGAGGTGGACGGGTTGGTAAACAGGGGAGAGGAGGAGGAGGGAGATGGCGGAGCGAGGGTTAAAGGGCAAGGAGGCACATTAGGGAGAGGAGGCGGCAGAGGGGAGGACGGACCAGAATAGAAGACCCTGAGAGAAGGGTGGTGGAAGTTAAGGCTCATCAGAGGCCTTCTTCTACTCTATGTCACATAATGGCCAATTGTGCAGCACGTACGAGAGGGTCTAGATGTGCACTAGATGAATGCAATGATTCAGTCAACTAGGGCTGACCCCTATTAGTCGATTAGTCGACTAATCGGTCGAAAGGGGCCATAGTCGACTGGCCAACCTCTTAGTCGAATATAAGAAGAAAAAAAAAATATATATATATATATATAATTTCTTTTTTTTTATCATTCTTTCCAAAAGAAAAGAGGCCTAGAAGCGTGGCTAAGGCTAATGGCACGCATACCAGAGGCTAACTGCCTATGAAAACAGGCACAGAGGCACTGAAAGAGGATTTCACCATCTAATGAACACACTAGACTAGACAAATATCAAGATGTATCCATCAGTGGACCAACTGCATGCTTTTGCAGAGGACAAGAAGCCTTCAGTCGACTCCTTCAGACATTAAGCACCCCCACATCCCAAATGGAATGATACAAATAAAAAAATAAAAATAAAAAATTAAGTTTTAAAATATTATACGTTTTTTTTCTTTTTTTTAAGTCGACCAATAGTCGACTAACGGCAAATTTTGGCCAATCCTAGTCGACCATCCAAATCCTTAGTCGGGGACAGCCCTAGTGTTTACCCATCTATGACAAGTCACAATGGCCGCCTAAGAGGGGGGGGGGGAGGACGACGGGATGGGAGGTGCAGAGAACATTTCATTCAGCGACTCAGTGCATGTGTGTGTGTGTGTGTTCCTGTGGGTCACCCATCGCATGTGTGTGTGTGTTAAAAATCTGCATGACAGATAAAGACTTCTTCCTCCTCTTCTGCTGCTGCGGGGTTTCAGTGTGTAATTCTCCCAGCGCTCCGGCGGCTGTGCGACCATGCGAGGCGGGCGGGACGGAGGTTGAACGATCAATAGGAGGGAGAACAGAGGGTAGAGGCTCATGGGAGTTATGTAGATGTGACCCGTGGCGCTGAACCGAGGAGGATACACGGCCCGGGAAGCCGAGGGTGATGCGTGACCGGGCTGCGATAACTCTCTCAACTCCCTCCACAGAGAAACTCTGCTTCAACAGACCAAACAACATGTTAGCCACAGGAGAATCTAGTCTGGAGAGTAGCACCTTTAACTTCTTACAGGAGAGTAGCACCTTTAACTTCTCACAGGAGAGTAGCACCTTTAACTTCTTACAGGAGAGTAGCACCTTTAACTTCTCACAGGAGAGTAGCACCTTTAACTTCTCACAGGGGAGTAGCACCTTTAACTTCTCACAGGAGAGTAGCACCTTTAACTTCTCACGGGAGAGTAGCACCTTTAACTTCTCACAGGAGAGTAGCACCTTTAACTTCTTACAGGAGAGTAGCACCTTTAACTTCTCACAGGAGAGTAGCACCTTTAACTTCTTACAGGAGAGTAGCACCTTTAACTTCTCACGGGGGAGTAGCACCTTTAACGTTAGGTTATGACTATAACCAAGTTCTGTTAGTTAGGGGCGATGCTTGGCATCGCCTTCTGCACTATCTCGCGTACGTGCACGCGTACTGAATAAACCACAAATGTACCTCTAATACCAGTATTAGTCTGACCACACCCCTCATCAGCTTACCTTCATAAGCAGGTGTGTGGTCACCTGCTCTCCTCCTTCCCAAGCTTTCACCACAAGGTGAGGACAAGGGCTGCAGCGGCGTCCGATGCCAAGCATCGCCCCTAACTAACAGAACTTGGTTATAGTCATAACCTAACGTTCTGTATCGTTAGTGGCTTAGCTTGGCATCGCCTTCTGCACAAGGGAGGCCAAGCGGAGCCACTTGGCTGACAAATACACCCCGCTGACAGCCCCCCAAAACCATCAGAACAGGGAGGGCCGAGCCCCCCCGACCCCCCCTAATGGAGGGTAGCCCCCCTATTAGGGACGTCACGGGAGGGCGACGGACCCGACCGTGCGAAGAGGCACTCAAGCAACTCAACGCACAGGGTGAGCAGACCGTGGCTTGACCCCACGACTACACACACGCACAACCCGCATGCCACCCGGGAAACGAACGGAGGAACAACCTCGTTACTGCCCCCAGAATCACGGGGTCAAGGGCAAACCCAACCCCGTGGCAAGGCCGTAGCAGCGGAGCACGAAGGAAGACCCAGACCCACCAAAAGGACTGGACTCCCTGGAATGGGGGCCCGGAGAAGTCCATGATGCCAGCATCAAGACCCCACCAGGTGGGCACGTAGTGCCCCGCCCCCCACATCGCCAGCGTATTCGGACAAAGGCCCCTCAGTTACTGCACCTGGTACCCCAGGCGGAACCAACCAGGCCAGAACCTGCCCAGCTTCCGAGATCGGACGAGACCGGGCGTGTTCAGGTCGGTATGGCCGTAAGCCGAGCGGGCCCCGTCCCCCCAATAGTACACCGCCTGGCACACTGACCCTGCAGAATAGGCAGTCAGCATGGCCGTAAGCACACAAAAAAGGTTAACCAACGGAAGCAGGCAGCGCACCGGGGAAAAACCAGGCAACAGGCTGTTAACCCTAGCCTGGAGACTGCGGACGAGACAGGCGCCAGAGGGGACAGCTGAACACAGCCGCCCCGGCGGAAGGAGCGTAAGCTGGCGGTGTTGCATGACCAAGCCTCCATTTAACAACCCCCACCCAGAGGGGTCGAGGCAGAGAAGGCTGACACGATCGGCAGACGTCATGAACGTGCAGGGGCACCCTCAACCGGTGAACCCGGGAGTTGACACTGCTCCAACACACCAGGGAATCAACCACCTCGGTGTTACCCAATGCGGTGGTTGTTCCTATAACCCCTCAAGAAAAAACTCCAAAACACACCTGCGGGTATACACCGGCTATACCGCAGTACAAGTGTTTCAGTTTCCAAAAAGGGTTAACCCAGGCCTACGGGTCGCAAACATCACTTCGGACCGGGCCTGGCGGTACGGGAAGCACAGGGTCACCAGAGGAGGTCAAAAAACCACCCCCACAGGCCCCTCTTCGCCATGCGTGAGAGAGGAGCGAAAAATAATGGAGAACCAGCCCCTAAGCACACCGTACCTGGTATTCCCCGGCGGTCTCCCAACCAAGTACTAACCAGGACCAACCTGTGTAGCGGCCGAGATCCGACGAGATCGAGCGCGTACAGAATGGCATGGCTGTAAGCCATGACGACAGTGCTGAGTAAAAACATACCCAACCAGGGTCTCCATAGCGCTTAACCCTGTGACACCCAGACCGACCTGGCATTTTTCCCCCTGAAAAAAGCCCAAGTCCCTCAGGGTACCAGAACAGCAGATCTGCATCCCCGGCGGACAACGGGTTCAACTGATCTGGACCAGCGTGACCAGAACCAGTCCCGTGCCCTAACCACGCCGACATGCCTACTCCAGGAGAAGGGCAGATATGCGTGTTGATCTTAACATGAAAAGAAGGCGCCACCCAGACGTCGGGACGAACCGCGCCTGGTGGCCCACCCCAAGGGCGTGAGACCCCACTACATATGTTCAGATCCATCCCGTCATCATCCCCCAGACATGAACGAGAATCCGTCGACAACCCACCCAGGTCATGGGATGTGGTCGCCGGAAGAGGAAAAACCCCCATCTCAGTTGCTTTATAAAAACGCTGTTTCAACCACAAGCAACTAAGGCGTGCCAGTCAATCGCCTGTTTACAGCGAGCTAGCACTATACGTGCGTCGGGACACACCCGCATCAATGAACAGGCTATTTAGACCTGTCATTGAATCCCCAAGGCGCCCAGGGGAACGACAAGAGGGGTGTGACACTCCCTAACTCCAACACTTCTGGAATAGAAAGAAGGAAGCATCAACAGTATGTATCCCAGTCTACACAGCCGGGGTAAAAAATGTTCACATTTTTACATCCCACCACCCTCCCATAGGAAAGAGACGGGGATCCCCAGAGAGACTTCCCACGCGAGCTGTACAGATTGAAAAGAATATATTGCACCTTGAGCCATGTAAAAAACTGGTTTTAGGGCCTCCGGGGAAGAGGCACTGAACCCATACACACTCAATAAACGAATTGAATCGAATATACATACAATAGAAAAGGACCCTTCTAGAGGGTCCACTCACTTTGACAATCTGAGGAGGAAGGCTCTGTACTCTGATGGAGGCTTCCTCACATGGAAGAAGGAGTCCGAACTCACAGAAGGCCTGAGTAGGCGCTTGGTGAGGAGGAGCCCTGACCACCCCCCCTGAAAACAGATCCATCACATGGACCTGAACAGCACACGGAAGTCCTACCAACAGAGACGCGCACGGTGACGTACTCTATGGCGGGGGAATTCCTGCGGTGCACACGCCCAATATACCAGGCCGTGGGACCAGGAACTCCCTCCCCCCCCCCCCCCCCCCCCCCCGTAACGTGCCGAACCGCCACGTGACGGGAACCTTGAAGGACAGGGGGTGTACCCCTGACCGACAGAACAATGGGGAGAGGAAAGGTTACCAGTTCACCCCTTTACGACCCCACACCCATGATACGACGTAACGACAAAAAGAGAATATGACACAGTCATAGTCAGCTCTATGAAGCGTTTCACAGCTCCACACAGCGCACGAGCTAACCTGCTATCTGATTTTTACTAAGGAAAAACACAGAATAGAGAGGGCTCTAAGAACCCCGGTCCAACATACACATGTGCTTCTGTGGCCAGTACAACCCAGTTGTAGGTCACATGACACACACAACCCATCATCACCTACAAAAAATGGCAAAAACACTCAACAGAGGAACGCCGTTTTTTTCACAATGAGAGAATACATCATTCTTGATTAGTATCGACCACAGGCCTTGCTAAGCACACATGACAGCAACCAAACCAATTTCCCTTTAGGAAATAAGTTTCTCCAGCAGATTTAGCACAACCTCAGCAATCAAGCTGAGAGTTACATCGTATCCCTACCACACAAAAGACACAATTAATGCACAACATGTCTGATAGGAGGTGATAAAGTCCCCAGGGAACCGGGGGGGGAAACACAATCCTCCTATTTTACCCTCAATACGGCCAGTTAAAACAGGAAAACCTGTTAATGTGTGAACTCACTGTTCATTGTCATTACAGTCTGAGAAAGAACATTCTTTTACTCACTCGTCACCAAGCATAGCTTCATAGGTTAGTTGCCTTAGTAGTGAGTACACGGTACACATAAACACCATGATGTTTCTCACACAACAACCAGATCAATACATCACGATCTGCACGAAGAAGCTAACTGCCAGTGACAAAAACAGCTCACACACAACCCGCAACGTATCTCAAATGCATTGCAACAACACACGTTTTGGGAAAAAACACCGTTATTCACAATACATTTAGCAAGGTAAAACCAGAAGACGTGTTTATGAGGTCTGGCCAACCCCGTACCTGCCCGGAACGCAGATCAGCGAAGTGCAGTCACAAGCCACCGTAGAACACAGCCGTCCCGTGTTGTTCGATCCGGGCAGCGTCGCCGCTCCACCAGTCGCTACAGTCCTCTTTGTTGACGCAATCCCCGTCTAGGCTCAGGCAGGGTCGACGAACATCCCCTGTCAAGGATGACGTCGTGGTCAAGAGTGTAAAACATGTTAAAATCAAAGCACGTTCAACAGAAAAGCATCAAGCTAACGGCTGCTCCAACCGTTCGGGTGCTATTGCTTCCGCTCGCGAGACGCCGATCTACGACGCACGCGATCAGGAGCGAGCTCCCGGCGGCGCGCGAGAAGCCAAGCTACCCCGCGCCAGGCCACCGACCGGCTAACCGTAAGCTATGAACATGTAAACAATGACATAACACTCACCCAGACAGGCCGCCGTTCTGAACCCTCCTCACTTTTTAAGAGAAAAGAGAAAACAAGACGTCAACACCGCTTCACAACGGTGACATTAACACGTCCGGCGGAATCAGCACAGTACCAACTGGCCTGTATAGCTGACTTTGAACATGAATCTGCCGCTATCGCACATTACATGCACATATCCCCTCGTGAAGGAATACTCTCATTTGGATATGAAAGATGGGGTCTTAACACGGTGACAGAGAGAATCCACTCGTCCAGAACACACAGGGATCACCAGTGTCAATGGTCGCGGCCCACTAGTTAAAACTATAATGGTCGCCAGACCAAGGCCTTCTGTCGCCTAGACGGCTAAACAAAGGACCCTAGCCTGGGGCCGGTTTCCATAAACTTTGTCAAGTAGCCCCCATAGCACTAACAGACAAGTGGAGCCCGCCAGCAAACACTACTCACCCAACCTGGAACGCACCGCTCCTCACAACAGCGGCATGTCCGACAGTTCAGCTGTGGCCTGACAGGTTTCACCCCAACAAACACAGCAAGGAACTGCAGTTGAGAAGCATGCAGCGGCGTGCTCCCAATACGAAAACCGGTGGAGGGTTTGTAGAATGATCATCATCTTCTAGACACTCCAGTACGAAGACAATATCGCCGTATTTTCTCGAAAATAGTGAGAGAGAAAATAAAGATATGATGTCAACGTATCCTTGTTTCCCAAGCTGTTCCTAATCCAATTTCTTCCATCATGGTGTCAAGTGTGGGGATCTACCGAGGCACCTCTTCCTTGTGGTGAAAGCGAGAAGGAGGAGAGCAGGTGACCACACACCTGCTTATGAAGGTAAGCTGATGAGGGGTGTGGTCAGACTAATACTGGTATTAGAGGTACATTTGTGGTTTATTCAGTACGCGTGCACGTACGCGAGATAGTGCAGAAGGCGATGCCAAGCTAAGCCACTAACGATACAGAACTTCTCACGGGAGAGTAGCACCTTTAACTTCTCACGGGGGAGTAGCACCTTTAACTTCTCACAGGAGAGTAGCACCTTTAACTTCTTACAGGAGAGTAGCACCTTTAACTTCTCACAGGAGAGTAGCACCTTTAACTTCTCACATAGGCCTTTCGCGTTCAGACCGGGAATAATTGGTTCGGAACAACCAATTGCTCGACGTTTTCTTATAGAGGGCCGAACTAAAGCTTCCGTCATGTTCCGAACCAATTATTCCCGGTGTGAACGCGCCGGCCGGTTCATGTGTGTGTGTGTGTGTGTGTGTGTGTGTGTGTGTGTGTGTGTGTGTGTGTGTGTGTGTGTGTGTGTGTGTGTGTGTGTGTGTGTGTGTGTGTGTGTGTGTGTGTGTGTGCGCGTGTGTGTGTGTGTGTGTGTGTGTGTGTGCCCGGCCGGTGTGAAAGGCCTGACAGAGGAGTAGCACCTTTAACTTCTCAGTTACAGCACTACTTTTGGTGTCCAACTCTTGAGAAGATTTCACGTAATTGTCCCCTCCAAGGTTGATTTCTTTTGCCCCCTGCGTGTGGCATGTCTCTTTTTCTGCCGAGATATTCAACAGCCCATGAGGGTCCATAACAGACAGCAGAGTATAGGCCTACAATATCAATCTCCATACATTCAGTACCACATACTGTACGTCAGGCTTTCAGCTGCAGAGGCAGCGATGACGATAACTGTCCAATAGTGCGCAGAGCGGAGTGGTTGACTGAGAGAGACAGAAGGATGAGAGACAGAGAGAGACAGATGGATGAGAGAGACAGAAGGGATGAAAGACAGAGAGAGACAGAAGGGATGAAAGACTGAGAGAGACAGAAAGACAGAGAGAGACAGAATGGATGAGAGACAGAGAGAGACAGATGGATGAGAGAGACAGAAGGGATGAAAGACAGAGAGAGACAGAAGGGATGAAAGACTGAGAGAGACAGAAAGACAGAGAGAGACAGAAAGGATGAAAGACTGAGACAGAGAGAAGGATGAAAGACTGAGAGAGACAGGAGGGATGAAAGACTGAGAGAGACAGGAGGGATGAAAGACTGAGAGAGACAGAAGGATGAAAGACAGAGAGAGACAGAGAGAAGGATGAAAGACTGAGAGAGACAAAAGGATGAAAGACAGAGAGAGACAGAAGGATGAAAGATTGAGAGAGACAGAGGGATGAAAGAAGAGACGGGAACAAATGGAGTTGAAGGATACAGATGGATGGAGGGATGGAGAGAAAGAAAGAAGGTGTTGGGACGGAGGGGGAGAGCGAATGGAGACAGTCCATTTATCAAAGGCCCCGGGACAGAAATGAGAAGACAGCGAGATGAGAGAGAGAGAGAGAGAGAGAGAGAGAGAGAGAGAGAGAGAGAGAGAGAGAGAGAGAGAGAGAGAGAGCGAGAGAGAGAGAGAACACAGTATTTCCCACTGAGCTTTTCACAAAAGACTTTGTGTCAAAGTACAGGATTGGAAGGGTATGAATCACCTGCTTCTTATTATAAGTCAAGGACGAAGCACAGAGCCGTGAGCCATCGCTGGCTACCAGTCAGTACAACACAATAAACCACTGTGTTGATTCATTCGTTCCAACCTTTATTTCGTCTCGGAAAAAAATCATTGAGAGCACAACTCTCGTTTCAAATGATGTCGAGGAAATACAGCACACAATAAATAAATAAATAAATAAAAACAAGAAAGTCAATCAATAGAACAACTGTCTGCAGACTTGGATGAAATGGTGGGTCATTAAAGATTTAAACTGTCCAACGGGATACTAAGGTATTGAGTTTTTTTTTAACGTTACGTCAAAGTCGAGATGTTCCAGTTCAATCGTGAAGTGGCATAAGGTGGGAGATCTCCAACAATGGCTTCATAATATATGAAGACAGATGCCGGTGCAAATCACTTGTCTCTCGCCAGAGAGGATCATCCAACCTTATTGTCCAGGATACAATGGTGAGTGCTATCTCTGGTGATACTGTACGTCTGAGGGCTGAGTGGTGTACAGAATGCAACGGCTTAAGAACTGAAGCAGTGCCTCGCTGAGCACAGAGTAAATCCCTGTATATCTTCCTGGACATTTTACTATAGGTATATCTTCCTGTACATTTTACTATAGGTATATCTGGCTGTACATTTACATTTTACTATAGGTATATCTTGCTGGACTTTTACTATAGGTATATCTTCCTGGACATTTTACTATAGGTATATCTTCCTGGACATTTTACTATAGGTATATCTTCCTGTACATTTACATTTTACTATAGGTATATCTTCCTGGACATCTTATTATAGGTATATCTTCCTGGACATTTTATTATAGGTATATCTTCCTGTACATTTTACTATAGGTATATCTTCCTGGACATTTTACTATAGGTATATCTTCCTGTACATTTACATTTGACTATAGGTATACCTTCCTGGACATTTACATTTTACTATAGGTATACCTTACTGGACTTTTACATTTGACTATAGGTATATCTTCCTGTACATTTACATTTTACTATAGGTATATCTTCCTGTACATTTTACTACTATAGGTATATCTTCCTGTACATTTTACTATATGTATATCTTCCTGTACATTTTACTATAGGTATATCTTCCTGTACATTTTACTATATGTATATCTTCCTGTACATTTACATTTTACTATAGGTATATCTGCCTGTACATTTACATGTTACTATAGGTATATCTTCCTGTACATTTACATTTTACTATAGGTATATCTTCCTGTATATTTACATTTTACTATAGGTATATGTTCCTGTATATTTACATTTTACTATAGGTATACCTTCCTGGACATTTACATTTTACTGTATATTTTCGGTATATATTTTAGAATGTATATACATATTATGTATATCTCTGACTGTGTATTTTAAATATGTATTCTTATTCCTATTCTTATTTTAGATTTTTGACTAACTGAATGTTCATTCCCAGATAGCAAAATATGAGTGAATCAACGTTGAAATAGGGTTAGGCAGAAATATTGAATCTATGTTGAAGCCTGACATCGAAATTATACAAAACGTTGTCTATGACTTACATGTTGAATCAACGTTAGGTTTTCAACCATAACTGATACTATATCAATGTTGATTCAACCATCATCTAAATAGTAATCTACATGCACATTTTAGTTGATTTTATATTGAATCAATGTTAGGCATCAATGTTTATTCAACCATAATCTAAATGGTAATCTGCTTGTACATTTGGATTGATTTAATCAAAGTTAAGGAATCAATATATTGTGAGCGATCTGTGGTGCTGAATTTCCCTCAGGATCAATAAAGTACTTCTATTCTATTGTATTCTAGTAGCATGTCTATAAATCAGTTCAGGAGTTCCACAAATCATGTTCAACCCAGATTCGGCTCAAACAAGGGACGTTTAGCAAATATGCCACAACAATTTGGAACGCCCGACCCACAGCCGTAAAGGAATGTGAATCACTACCCTCCTTCATAACCACTCTCAAAGAGCACCTACGGGAGACTGCAATTCGAAACTGGCCCCTGTAAATGTCCAAATGTAACAGTACTGTATATATCTGTATGTTGTGTATGTCATAAATGTCATGATGAATTGAAAATGGGGGACCCTGATGTAAACAAGACGAAAGTCTTTCTCTGGTCTGCATCCCCTTAACAATTGTGTGCATTGGGCCGTACTGTATTGTACCCATTCTGCAATCTGTTAAATACAGTTTTCAATCACATCTCCATAATCCACAAGACATGAATAAAGACTGCTTCAACACCCCTCTTTCTGCTAATCATCTGGACGCTGGTACTGTTCCTGTAAGACTGTTTTTTTTGTCTATATGGTATAGAGACTATAGACATGTTCAAGTTCAAGTTTCAAGTTTCTTTATTAGTTGTCATACAGAAGTACAGAATACTTTTATACAAAATGCTTCTTTCTGTTTCGCTCCAGAGACTGTGCTAGGCAAAAATAGATAATAAAATAAGTATAGCAAGTATAAAATAGAAGTCAAGTACGTAGACAAAAATGTTCAGTATATACATATATAGAGTAGAAGTAACTGAGTTACCATACAATATACTATACAGTGCAAAACAGAAGTCGGATGAGGTACAATTTAGGTACAATATAATTTACAGTAAGGTGTAATGAGGTATGGGTTGTAGTGCAAATTCTTTACCGATAAATATAAAGTGTGCTTAGGTGTTCTAAAGTGGTTCAAGTGGGTGCTGCAGTGAGTTGTTTGTTTAAAGTGAGTGTGTGCGACGTGTGGATGTGTGTGCTGTGAGTGCATTTGATGGTTGTTACATAGTGTTATTGTTCGTTGAGCATCCTGATGGCCTGGGGACTAATGTACATTTCTCATTAAACCAGGTGCCAAGATATTGTATTCTGTAACTCTCTCGATGTCTTATGTGCATTAAGTAAGCGCTTAACACCAATAAGCACATCTTGCAGAGCGTTGAACGAGAGATGCAGGTTCTTAATGACTAGTTGTACAGAGTCTGCAATACAATATACAACATCTAACTGATGGATGGATATGTGAATGGTCTTAGATTTCTGTTGGAATGAGCTGCTAGTCCAATCTCTGTAAGTGTTCTATTGAATTTTGAATACTGCAGTTTAGTGAAGTTGTAATGGTTGCTTGGATTTACATTCTACGACACACTTCATGGATAATTAAGACATAGCTTAGGAGTCAGGGCCTGGTTCCAATCCCAACATACTGTATCTCACAGGGGAGAAGAGAGAGAGGGCTGGTTCCAATCTCAACATTGACATACTGTATAGCACAGGGGAGAAGAGAGAGAGGGCTGGTTCCAATCTCAACATACTGTATCTCACAGGGGAGAAGAGAGAGAGGGCTGGTTCCAATCTCAACATACTGTATCTCACAGGGGAGAAGAGAGAGGGCTGGTTCCAATCTCAACATACGGTATCTCACAGGGGAGAAGAGAGAAGGCTGGTTCCAATCTCAACATACTGTATCTCACAGGGGAGAAGAGAGAAGGCTGGTTCCAATCCCAACATACTGTATCTCACAGGGGAGAAGAGAGAGGGCTGGTTCCAATCCCGACATACTGTATCTCACAGGGGAGAATTCGAGAGAGGGCTGGTTCCAATCTCAACATACTGTATCTCACAGGGGAGAAGAGAGAGAGGGCTGGTTCCAATCTCAACATACTGTATCTCACAGGGGAGAAGAGAGAGAGGGCTGGTTCCAATCTCAACATACTGTATCTCACAGGGGAGAATTCGAGAGAGGGCTGGTTCCAATCTCAACATACTGTATCTCACATGGGAGAAGAGAGAAGGGAAGTTTAGCACCTCCTTTAAGAACCAACCGGTCCCTCCTTTAAGTTTAAGTTTAAGTATATTTGGATCCCCATTAGCTGTTACAAATGGCAACAGCTACTCTTCCTGGGGTCCACACAAAACAATAAATACAGACAAACATAATTAAAAATAAAACCAACAATAACAAACATTCGAAACACTATACATGACATAATCAAATAACCCCCCCCCCCCCCACACCCATCCAACCCAACTCATTGCATTAGCATTATATCAAAATATTACAAAATGTAAAATAATAAAATGTACCCAAAAGTAACCCACTTGCTTTTTAAAGCTTCCTTTGCTTGTTGCTTGAGTAATTGCATATGGCAACCTATTCCACTGTGAGATGGCCCCACAAACCAACAGGTCCCTCCTCTAAGAACCAACAGGTCCATCTTCAAGTGAAGACAAAGCAGAATCGAGGCGTATAAACGTAGATCTATACGACCTAGAGCCTCTCCGCTCTCTCTGCTGACTCTGCAGTTGGCTCCACACGCGATGCCCTGAGCCACACGTCCGAACGACGGCGCGGAGACCAAACTGGTTCAAGGCTGTACTTCATTAAATCAGACCTTTGGGATAACTGTCAGCACTTCAGGGGGAGAAGCCTATAGTCTGAAGGCCACACAGTTACATCTGTTTTCTTTTTCTCATTATTGCGATGACATTCCACCAACTCCAGTATCACTCACATCTACTCTTCGCAAAACACGATGTGCAGGATTTCATAAGATTCCTTATTAAATAATTTACAAAAACAATGATTCAACAAAACATACTTAGTCACTTCACGTGACTGTAAGAGGGGGGTAGGGAGGGGGTGGGGGGGGGTGTAAGAGGGGTAGGGAGGGGGTGGGGGGGGGTGTAAGAGGGGTAGGGCGGGGGTGGGGGGGGTGTAAGGGGGGGCGTGGGGGGGTGTAAGAGGGGTGGGGAGCGTGGGGGGGGGGGGGGGTGGTGTAAGAGGGGTGGGGGGGGGGGTGTAAGAGGGGTAGGGGGGGTGTAAGAGGGGTGGGGAGCATGGGGGGGTGGTGTGAGAGGGGTGGGGGGGGGTGTAAGGGGGGGCGTGGGGGGGTGTAAGAGGGGTGGGGAGCGTGGGGGGGGGGGGGGGTGGTGTAAGAGGGGTGGGGGGGGGGTGTAAGAGGGGTAGGGAGCATGGGGGGTGGTGTGAGAGGGGTGGGGGGGGGTGTAAGAGGGGTGGGGAGCATGGGGGGGTGGTGTGAGAGGGGTGGGGGGGGTGTAAGAGGGGTAGGGAGCATGGGGGGGTGGTGTGAGAGGGGTGGGGGGGGGTGTAAGAGGGGTGGGGAGCATGGGGGGGTGGTGTGAGAGGGGTGGGGGGGGGTGTAAGAGGGGTAGGGGGGGTGTAAGAGGGGTGGGGAGCATGGGGGGGTGGTGTGAGAGGGGTGGGGGGGGGGTGTAAGAGGGGTGGGGAGCGTGGGGGGGGGGGTGTAAGAGGGGTGGGGGGGGGTGTAAGAGGGGTGGGGGGGGAGTGTAAGAGGGGTAGGTCGGGGTGGGCGGGGGGGGTGTAAGAGGGGTAGGGGGGTGTAAGAGGGGTAGGGGGGTGTAAGAGGGGTGGGGGGGTGTAAGAGGGGTGGGGGGGTGTAAGAGGGGTGGGGGGGGTGTAAGAGGGGGGGGGGGTGTAAGAGGGGTGGGGGGTGGGGTGTAAGAGG
>NC_140167.1:6812832-6817832 GCF_963971535.1 Notolepis coatsorum | reverse complement strand
TTACACCTTGGCATCAACAAATACAAACACGTACACACAGAAAATACTAACAATAAACGGTTAGGTGATACAGCTGAAGGAACATATCGACACAGTCATAGCATAGGACCCCAGGAAGAACAGTCAACACGTTGATGACTAATGGGGATCCTAATAAACATAAACATAAACATAGCAGCATCGTGCAATAGAACAGAATCATACCAGTTCACAGACTGTGGTTATACGCAGGGTATGATGCCAGTTCACAGACTGTGGTTATACGCAGTGTATGATGCCAGTTCACAGACTGTGGTTATACGCAGTGTATGATGCCAGTTCACAGACTGTGGTTATAAGCAGGGTAAGATACCAGTTCACAGACTGTGGTTATACTCAGTGTATGATGCCAGTTCACAGACTGTGGTTATACGCAGTGTATGATGCCAGTTCACAGACTGTGGTTATAAGCAGGGTAAGATACCAGTTCACAGACTGTGGTTATACTCAGTGTATGATGCCAGTTCACAGACTGTGGTTATACGCAGTGTATGATGCCAGTTCACAGACTGTGGTTATACGCAGTGTATGATGCCAGTTCACAGACTGTGGTTATAAGCAGGGTAAGATACCAGTTCACAGACTGTGGTTATACGCAGTGTATGATGCCAGTTCACAGACTGTGGTTATAAGCAGGGTAAGATACCAGTTCACAGACTGTGGTTATACTCAGTGTATGATGCCAGTTCACAGACTGTGGTTATACGCAGTGTATGATGCCAGTTCACAGACTGTGGTTATAAGCAGGGTAAGATACCAGTTCACAGACTGTGGTTATACTCAGTGTATGATGCCAGTTCACAGACTGTGGTTATATGCAGTGTATGATGCCAGTTCACAGACTGTGGTTATACGCAGTGTATGATGCCAGTTCACAGACTGTGGTTATAAGCAGGGTAAGATACCAGTTCACAGACTGTGGTTATAAGCAGGGTAAGATACCAGTTCATAGACTTTATAAGCAATGTAGGGTAAGCAAGCACTCTTGTAAAGTCGTTTATTAATTTCTATTGATAATGTACTTAACTTAAGCTAAAGTGTTTTTTTAGGGAAGAGTAGTGTTTCACCCACGGGTGTGGACTGATGGGCGCAAGAAAATAACCTGAGTAACGTGAGGAATATAACCAGAATATAACCAGAATATAACCAGAATATAACCAGAATATAACCAGAATATAAACAGAATATATGTGAGGGCTGGGCCAGCATTGCATGCTTCCCAACGGGGGCGAGCCAAGCAATCAGCTCGTCGGGAGAGTTCAAGTATGCCGACTGCCTTCCACTCGTTGCCAGATCGTATCGTTTCTCCGGTGAGGAATGTCTGTTGAATTCCTGTTGCTACCTGTGTCGTTGTGTTCCTGGTTCCTATTGGCCCGTCGGCAGTTATGCCCGGTGAGTCTTGGATCCCCTGAAACTGTCTCGCGTATCTTTGTTACTGGACTCTGTTCCATCGCCTTTGGGCTTATTTATGTTAACCCTTTGAAGATTCGTTTGGATATTCTACAGCACTGGACGCTGCTTTTTCGCCTACGGGCCTATTGACGTTTAACCCTTAAAGGGGACGTTCTGATTTGTACCCTTAAAGGGTGTAACGGTCCCAGACGCGTGTAGCTTATTCCCAGCGGAAGAGTGCATCGCGTGCTTCCGCGTTTTCTCTGATTGGCCATGACGCCCATGTGACCACGGCAGCGCGAGAGAGCTGCAGCGCGGAAATAGGCTGTCTATTGCCATTCTCTAAGACAAACTCTAACCTTAACCAGCTCCTTAACAGCGCCTAAACTTAACCCTTCTAACCTTAACCAACTCCGAAACAATGCCTAACCTTAACCTTAAGTTAACATGCCTAAACTTAACTGCACGTTAAAAGAAAAAAGAAAAAAAAATTAAGGTATTCGAACTTGTCACCAACGGACTGCTGGACCGCAGGACCGCAGCGCTGCCAGTTGAGCTAAGCGTCGAATGAAAATCATCAGGGATTACGGCTACATAATGCCACAAGCTCTGCCGCCAGATGGCGCCATGGAAGGAGGTAGGATACTGCAACGGTCATCATTGTTCATATTGTGGCCACTGTTCACATTGTCCTGTCTGGGACGCTTATTGCTGCCGCGGGCCGTGTCGCAGCTAATCAGGGAAAACGCGGAAGCACTCGGCAGTACTCTTCCTCTGGGAATAAGCAATAAGCGTCCCAGACAGGACAATGTGAACAGTGGCCACAATATGAACAATGGTGACCGTTGCAGTATCCTACCTCCTTCCATGGCGCCATCTGGCGGGCACCGCCAGATGGTGCAGGCGACCATCTTGGTTTGGTTACATGTTATTGAATACATTTCCACTTGTTTGTTATCCTGGGCTTTTCCTTTCCTTTGTTTAAATGTCGTCCTCCTGTCTGGTTGTTGTTTGTGAGATTGCTTTGGTTGGTGTCGTTGTGTTATTGCTTTTGGGTTTAGTTGGTGTTAATTGTTTCTGTGTTTTAGACCGGCCTGCCAGGTGCCTTCAATTGTAATCAGTCTGTGTATATTATTAGTGTGTCCTATTCTCACTTCCTGCGTGGCGTCACGTACCTCCGTGTTCCCGTTCATGTGTGTTCACTGCTGTCGTCTGCCTTGCCCTGCTGTTTGTGTTAAGTCTTAGTACGTTTTATTAGTATTCCGTTTTGTTCATCTTTGTTTTTTCGTGTAACAGTTCGTGTTTGTATTTAGCGCCTTTTTGCTTTTGTTTCGTATTTGTATATATTCCTGCTTTGCTCCTGTGTTCTGATATTAAAAGACACGCCACGTTGAGAAGAGCAACCACCGTCTCCTGCCTCCTGTCAATCCGCATATTGGGTTCTACTCCCCCCCCCCCCCCCCCCCCGCCTCGTAACAAAAGGGGAAGTGTTGCATTTTTTCCGTTACAGTAAATTATTATTTTTGGCAAACATTGATACATGTCTTGTGTTGTGCTTTTGGGGTCACGTACAAACCATAACAATATAACCAAAATATAACCAGAATATAACCAGAATATAACCAGAATATAACCAAAATATAACCAGAATATAACCAGAATGTAACCAAAATATAACCAGAATATAACCAGAATATAACCAAAATATAAACAGAATATAAACATAATATAAACAGAATATAACCAGAATATAAACATAATATAAACAAGAATATAAACAGAATATAAACATAATATAAACAGAATATAACCAGAATATAAACAGAATATAAACAAGAATATAACCAGAATATAACCAGAATATAAACAGAATATAAACAGAATATAAACAGAATATAAACAGAATATAAACAGAATATAACCAGAATATAAACAGAATATAAACAGAATATAAACAAGAATATAACCAGAATATAACCAGAATATAACCAAAATATAAACAGAATATAAACAAGAATATAACCAGAATATAACCAAAATATAAACATAATATAAACAGAATATAAGCAGAATATAAACAGAATATAACCAGAATATAAACAGAATATAAACAGAATATAAACAGTCGCAGAGAGAAGGACAATTAGTCTAATTGATGTTTTGTCATTAGCACAGGTGTGGTGACGAGAGGCTCGACCCTACATAAGCAGATCGTCACGTGTCTCTTGCTTTTGCTTCTTGTCCTTGTTTATGTCCATGTCCTTGTTTTTTGCCTGAACCAAGGAGGCTGGTGTAACCAGCTCTCCACCTCTGTTATTTAGAGACATAGATTGATTGATTGATTGATTTTATTCATGGACCAAAGACACAACAAATCCAAGGGATGACATGCAAAAGTGACAACACTTATGTCCAGCATGGTCCCCCTGATGTTCTGACCACATATTATAAAACAACACATGAAGCAAAAGTCCAATACAACAAATCCATATTCTACATATCTAAAAACAATTCAATATCAATCCTGACCAAATACCATAAAATAGCGCATTTCATTATACCATCGTTAAAACAACAATACAAGTATGACCCGACAGCTATACCCCAGAGATATGAGCGAACCTGACCTTTAAATATTCCTCTAGAACCTGACAGTTGTAACCTGAGTGGAAGACTGTTCCGCGTTGAGATACCGGTGTAGAAAAATGAATAAATAATAGTGCTGTCAGGCGATTAAAAAAATGTATCTAATTAATTACAGGATTTGTAATTAATTAATCTAATTAATCGCATTTTAATCGCATAACCATTTTATGCCTGACATTCTATATTCTATAATCATATTTCAAATTGCATGTGTCCGGATGGCAGAATTCAGTACTGTACCTACAAAACCTTCTGTTTAATCATCTTCCATCTATTAATTTGCTTCGATTTTTCAGGTCTGGTCAATTTGAGCATGGTGTTATTCACAGTCAAAGATAAAAAGAAATGTAATTGATATTCTCATTTGGTTCATTACAGTTTACTCAAGCCTCGTAACAGACACACTATTTCTGACACTGGGAATACATTCCCTGAGATCCATAGATGTCCCTAGAATCAGATACCAAGAACATGCAAATGGACCATTTAAAAAAGTCTGTAAATGTATTGTACGTTCTTATGGAATGAATGAGATAAAAAAAATAAAACGTTTTTTTTGTTGTAATTAATTTTGACTTAATTTTCATAATGCGATAATTTGCTGTGTAATTAATGAATCTAATTAACGCGATAAACTGACAGCCCTAATAAATAAATATTGTTATTTTTGCTAAAAGCGTATCCGACTTCATGTAGGTCCACCACGTTGCAACCAAGGCCTTATGGGGAAAACGAGCCCCATCTCCTCTGGACTGTTGAGGCCTTTAGGGCAGAGACATCATCCAGGCTCGGCTGTAACACCCACTCTGACGGAGAGACAGAGAACCATCCAGGCTCGGCTGTAACACCCACTCTGACGGAGAGACAGAGAACCATCCAGGCTCGGCTGTAACACCCACTCTGACGGAGAGACAGAGAACCAC
>NC_140167.1:6808576-6812632 GCF_963971535.1 Notolepis coatsorum | reverse complement strand
TCTCCTCTAAACAGCTGCTCAGCGCGGCCCCTGAATCTGCACGTGTTGAGGAGCAAACGCTCCTCAAGTGAGTTATCCATCTATCATGGAACAGAAGTACTTTATTGATCGGATCCTGAGGGACATTCATTCAGCAGCACAGATCGCTCACAATGATCATCCAGTTAGTCAAACATTTTAAAATATATATATATATATATATATATATATATATATATATATATATATATATATATATATATATATATATATATATATATATATATATATACAGTATATATATATATATATATAACAAAATACACAATCACAGAATGTACACAGTACATTCTAAAATAGAGTATTGTAGTGACTGTACATAATTCACACGGAACTCGTTGGGAATGGTAGTTCCCCCCCGGACGATTTATAGGGTGGCACTTCCTGCCACCGGCATTCTTATTTTACTGTCGATACCATAGACTACGTCGATTTGTTGTTACGCTGATGAATAAAGGAATTAGGTTTAGCTTCGAGACACCGCCTCCGACTCCTTCTTCTCAGCGCTACACTGGTGACCCCGACATTAGTCTCGAGGAAGTTTCCGAGACGGAGAATACGACGAACATGGCAAACAACGCTGGTTTTCTCAGACTGCCTGAGTTTTGGGAGCAGTCGGCGGCCGCGTGGTTCGCCCAGGCGGAGGCGCAATTCGCCCTACGGGGAATCGTGGATGACGCCGCTCGATACTTCCACGTCGTCTCGAGTCTGAACAACACTACGGCGGCGAGGACGGTAGGCTTCATTACCGCTCCGCCGGCCCGGGATAGATATGAGGCGTTTAAGACGCACCTGCTCAGGATTTTTGAGTTGTCGCCGTCTGAGCGGGCCCGACGCTTGTTGGATATACGTGGCTTGGGAGACAGCAAGCCGTCGGCGCATATGGAAATGATGCTGAATCTACTGGGCGCCGAGCAGCCGAACTTTTTATTTAAAGAGCTGTTCCTCAGACACATGCCGCCACGGGTACAGACGGCGCTGGCCAATACAAACATTGTGGATCCCCGTGCTCTGGCGGAGGAGGCAGATCGGTTCTACCTGGCCACGCAGCACTTAGCCCCAGAGGTGCTGGCCCCGACACGGGCGCACATGCCCAGAGGGGGAGGGGCGAAGATGGAGAGGGGCGCCGCGGCCGACGGCAATAATGACACAGGCCTGTGTTATTTCCATGCACGCTTCGGCGCGAAAGCAACGAAGTGCCGCCCGCCTTGTACTTTTGTCAGGGCGGGAAACGCCAACACCTGCGCCCAGTAGCGGCCGTGAGCGCAGGTACGTCGAACAGGCTACTCTTCATTAAGGACACACTCTCTGGTCGAGAATTCCTCTGCGACACCGGAGCACAGAGGAGCGTCCTACCGGCGACGGTGGTGGACACCGCCGGCGGGGGGGGGGGGGGGTCCGCGACTGACGACCGCCAACGGTAACCCGATCCGCACCTACGGCACGAGGACCGTGGAGTTGTGTTTCGGGGGACAGCGGTTCACGTGGGAGTTTGTCACGGCCGACGTCTCGTTCCCACTACTCGGAGCTGTGCAACTGGGCCTCGACTACGTCGCCATGGGCTCGGAACAGGCCTCCGACCACGACATCCAGGCCCTCAGGACAGCGGATACCAGTCTGCGCCTCAGAGACGTCGCGATTGGCGGATCGGGCGCGTCCCTGCTCTGTGACCTCTCCACCGGGCAACCCCGGCCGCTGGTCCCTATAGGCTGGCGCAGGCGGGCTTTCGAGGCTGTGCACGACCTGTCTCACCCCGGTAGGAAGCCTTCGAGCAGGTTGGTGGCACAGAAGTTTGTGTGGCGAGGGCTCAAGAAAGACGTGATGGCCTGGGTCGACGCGTGTGTGTCCTGCCAACGGGCTAAAGTGCACCGACATACCAAGGCCCCGCTTGTGACATTCGTGGTTCCCGAGAGGAGGTTCGACCACGTCAATGTTGACCTCGTGGGCCCGCTTCCTTCCTCTCACGGGTTTACCTACCTGTTCACTATGGTGGACAGGACCACCCGATGGCCGGAAGCCGTTCCCCTCGCCTCGACGTCTTCTTCCGACGTGGCCCGCGCCTTTATCAGCACGTGGATCGCACGTTTCGGGACCCCGTCTGACCTCTCCTCCGACCGGGGCTCGCAGTTCACCTCGGAGCTCTGGAACGCGGTCGCCAGCGGCCTGGGGGTTAAGCTGCACCGTACAACCGCGTACCACCCGCAGGCCGGGCTATGCGAACGTTTCCACCGGTCCATGAAGGCGGCGCTGCGCGCAGGCCTGACGGACGGCAACTGGGTAGATAAGCTGCCGTGGGTCATGCTCGGACTTAGGAGCGCCCCCAAGGAAGACCTGCAGGCCTCGTCCGCGGAGCTGTTATACGGCCAGACATTGTGCGTCCCGGGGGATTTCATTCCGGACGCGACAACCCCCTTGGTCCGCGGCCAGCCAGCGTTCCACCCTGCGAGAAGCGGCTCAGACCTTCGCCCCGATTCCCACGTCGCAGCATGGTACCCCCGTTTCCCGGGTGCCGCGCAGCCCTGCACACGGCGGAGTATGTTTTTGTTCGCCACGATGCGCACCGGGGGCCCCTACGCCCCCCTTACGATGGCCCGTTTAGGGTCCTGCGACACGGTAACAAGGACCTCATGGTCGACATGGGCGGTAGGACGGAGACCGTGTCGATAGACAGGATCAAGCCCGCTCACATAGACGTTTCACAGCCTTTGGAGTTGGCCCTTCCCCCCCGCAGGGGTCGTCCGCCGTTGCCCCGGGTGCCACCGCCCACAGAGCCACCGGCGGCCTCACCGATGCCAGCGCCCCCGGGTGTCGGTGAGGGTACGGGCGCTTGCGACGCTTTTCCCCTCTCCGCCCCCGGTTTTCCACGCTCGCCGAGGCCGTTTCGTGCCCCCGGGTGTCGTGGACGGCGCGGGCGCTTATGCCACTCCGCCCTCCCCGCCCCCGGCTTTCCGCACACGCAGAGGCCGGGCAGTTGTTCCCCCACGCCGGGGGGATTTTGACTATGGGTGAATTCTGGGGGGGCTTGTGTAGTGACTGTACATAATTCACACGGAACTCGTTGGGAATGGTAGTTCCCCCCGGACGATTTATAGGGTGGCACTTCCTGCCACCGGCATTCTTATTTTACTGTCGATACCATAGACTACGTCGATTTGTTGTTACGCTGATGAATAAAGGAATTAGGTTTAGCTTCGAGACACCGCCTCCGACTCCTTCTTCTCAGCGCTACAGTATACAGTAAAATGTCAAACGTAAAAGTCCAGGAAGAATTACCTATAGTAAAATGTAAATGTACAGAAGATATACCTATAGTCAAATGTAAAAGTCCAGGAAGATATACCTATAGTAAAATATAATGTCCAGGAAGATATACCTATAGTGAAATATAATGTCCAGGAAGATATACCTATAGTGAAATATAATGTCCAGGAAGATATACCCATAGTAAAATATAATGTACAGAAGATATACCTATAGTCAAATGTAAATGTACAGAAGATATACCTATAGTCAAATGTAAATGTAGGAAGATATACCTATAGTAAAATATAATGTCCAGGAAGATATACCTATAGTAAAATATAATGTACAGGAAGGTATACCTATAGTAAAATATAATGTCCAGGAAGATATACAGGGATTGACTCTGTGCTCAGTGAGGCATTGATGGCCGTTTCAGTGGACTTCCTGTGACGTCCAGTGTTGCATCTTGGGAGTCTGAGTCCAACACTGAACGTGCTCCGTCCACACAGCATCATATGCACGTATGGCTGACACGTCGTGGGAAGTACCGGTGTATTATTGATTGATTTGTTTTCAGAACATGCATAAGGTGATAATAAGGAACATCTCTCGTCCTTCACACGTGGACATGGTGCTACACAGGCTGCCGCAGCCTCTAATCCTCCATACGGGGAAATATGTCCTTTTATGTGGACTAATAATCCCTGTCGTCTCATTAAAACTACAGTGTAGGTGAGTGTTTATGTGTGTACTACTAACCATCGTGTGTGCGTG
>NC_140167.1:6766076-6806076 GCF_963971535.1 Notolepis coatsorum | reverse complement strand
ACACACACACACACACACACACACACACACACACACACACACACACACACAGAAAGAGGATGTGGCACATTTAGCAGAGCTTTGTGTAGAAAGGATTGTTGTTGCTGTTTGGTTCAGTAAGGCTGCGTTGCCGTGGGGATTAAACAGTAGTTATGAGTGATTGCGAAGAAGGGGGAGAGTTCAATCAATTAGCCCCTCCCACTTCCTTTAGCAACTGTCTCTATTGGTCTTTTGACTTTTGTATAGACTGTAGTTTTCATTAAATACAAAACGTCGACAACAACTAAACAACGAAAATTGACGTCCGAGGCAACGAGAGGCAACACATCGACGTCGGGGTGAGTCAGACCGTCGATACTCGGTCTTGATTGAACCACCAACAGTGTGGTCGCCCTCCGTGTAAAATCGGTATGACCAATTGTTAATAATTCTCTCTTTCACACACGGAGAAGAAATGTACTGTGTGGCAAATACGTTGCATCTAAATATTACAAAGGAAAGGCTTTCCATGTAACAGCCTACTATAGGCCACCGTTTTTTAATCAAAACCCACCCCCTGAAAACACCCAGAACTCGCCGGCTCACATCTCGGCTCCCACAAAAGACACCAGGGCTCTTGAGGAGAGGTTTTAAATTGCCATTATGTTTTCAGTCGAATTTTGAGCCGTTTCTTTCTCCTGGTGAAGCCCGCGGGCTGCGTAAGACACGGTCCCCACTCTGCCATGAATCGATCTCCTCTACAGACTGTATGAATAAAAGTGCCGTTTTTGTTTCAAATGTATAGCCAAGAGTAAAGAAGACCCTAACCATTTCACAACAGCAGTCATAGTGTATATATTCAGCAATACGTTTGTTTACCAATAGGTTAAAGTGTCATTAGTGAACTATTCGTTTTTGAAATGCATTAATTTACAAGCGCCATATCCGCCATTTTGAATCCGCGCCACAATTCTGTTTGTAGTCATATGAGGAGACGAGACCTTTAGCTTTGAATGAGCGTTGACATTTAAAAAAAACGACACTGTTGAAGGCAGAGGTTCTGTGTAGGATTGTTAGTAACTGTCTACGGCTCTAGCTATGACCATACATGAGTGTATTTATCCAGAACAACTGCTAGAAGTGATGGAGATAAGATAGACAGGGTAGCAGACACTATGAGGAAACCTGTTCCAAATTAAAATTGAAGGGATTTGCAAGGGTCATGTTTAATGGGAAAATATTGACTGTCATACCCTGTTGATATTTTGGATTATATTGTAAAATGTTTTTCCAAGAAGTTATCCAGTATGCTAAACCCTAAGTGGGAGTGTTGAAGGCAGAGGTTCTGTGTAGGATTGTTAGTAACTGTCAGTGTCTAACTGCATATATAACTGTTCGCCCTATAGCCGAATTCTGTCAACAGACACTACCCAGCTCATGCCAGCTTCCTGCAAGCAAATTACTTGTGGATGCATTTTTTTTTCTTTCTTATTTTTGGGGGATTTTCTACCACAAAACTGAACATTATTGGCATAAATTAGAATGCAGTTAGTTTTTCTACCTTTATGTGAATGTTTAGCTAAAATCCGCATTACAAACAGATAAAAAATGCCTGAGCAATTTCAATTATAAAGAAATAACTGTACTTACAGTAGATTTCATTCACGGTTCTTGCTGCATGCCTGGAGATACTAAATCCAAATTGAAAGAGTAGAGTTGGCCCGATCCATAGATGTGCAACTTGGCTATAATAAGGTAATTTATAGGCCTGATATTCTATATTCTATAATAATATTTCAAATTGCATGTGTCCGGATGGCAGAATTCAGTACTGTATCTACAAAACCTTTTGTTTAATCATCTTCCCTTTATTAATTTGCTTAGATTTTTTTTGTACACGTAATCTCAAGAAGGTGCGGTTTTTCATATCTGGTCATTTTTAGCAAGGTGCTATTCACTGTCAAAGATGCAAAGAAAAATCATAATTTATATTCTCCTTTGTTTCATCACAATTTACTCAAGCCTAGTAGTAACAGACACAATATTTCTGACACTGCGAATAGATCCCCTGAGATCCATAGATCTCCTTAGATACCAAGAACATGCAAATGGGAAGTGGAGCAATCTTCCATTTACTTAGGTATGTATTTTTAGGGGAATTTTCAGAATATAGGGCTGGGGCTCAACAGGTTAAGAAATATCGTATTTTATTACATGGCGTTTTTAACATTCGCCAAAATGCTTGATTGCGCAATAATGACCGCTGTTAGGGGTAACAGAGCGCTGTTGACCAATCACAATTAAGCATTTTGATCGCAGTCACGAAAGCTAAGCTTTACCATTATGCACTGCATCAGTGCAATCAAGTCCACACACCTGCCGGCGATGACAGAGGAGCCACAGAACAACTGCGTCTGCACTTGATCTCGTCTTGTCGATGGTGTAAAATGAAATATGTATATTGTTAGTAAGTCAGCCCTATAATAAGCGGGATAACAGTGTTCCAGAACGCCGTGTCGGTCAATTATTTTGCGACAATGACCGAGTATAGCTATACATTATCCCTTACTTATCGTATCTTACCTCGGATATCAGAATCATCAGTAGTGTGTTGCATTGTTAACTAGCTAACATTTGATATATTGGTTATTGTATATTTTGATAGGCCTCAATGCTAGAACTGCCTTAATGACTCTTCCTTCTTTTATAGTTTCCTTGTTATAGAACGCTGGCGTTCTGACTTAATGACTCTTCCTTCTTTTATAGTTTCCTCGTTATAGAACGCTGGCGTTCTGACTTAATGACTCTTCCTTCTTTTATAGTTTCCTTGTTATAGAACGCTGGTGTTCTGACGTAATGACTCTTCCTTCTTTTATAGTTCCCTTGTTATAGAACGCTGGTGTTCTGACGTAATGACTCTTCCTTCTTTTATAGTTTCCTTGTTATAGAACGCTGGTGTTCTGACTTAATGACTCTTCCTTCTTTTATAGTTTCCTCGTTATAGAACGCTGGTGTTCTGACTTAATGACTCGTCCTTCTTTTATAGTTTCCTCGTTATAGAACGCTGGTGTTCTGACGTAATGACTCTTCCTTCTTTTATAGTTTCCTTGTTATATAACGCTGGCGTTCTGACTTAATGACTCTTCCTTCTTTTATAGTTTCCTTGTTATAGAACGCTGGTGTTCTGACTTAATGACTCTTCCTTCTTTTATAGTTTCCTTGTTATAGAACGCTGGTGTTCTGACGTAATGACTCTTCCTTCTTTTATAGTGTCCTTTGCTAAAACAAGGAAGCGAGCACTACTATGATCGGGGGATTTGAGCGTGCGCTACGATAGGTTTACTGCTATAAGCTTGCGGCTAATATCTTGAAATAGTCTTTGTTAACTTTATGCACAGTTGGCAGCAAAACAAACTTCATGAATCTGTCTTTTTAGTTTCAGTTTAGAGCAGACCTCATTCATAGGCTATAGCTATACGTATTATCAGAGTTTGGATTATTCATTCACAACATATGTTGATAACCACATCTTTTTCATATTTAAATTAATAAGCATAGGGTATAGGCTATTATAGGCTACGACTGTGCAAAGAGGCCTATTCCCCACAATAGACATGTCTCTACCTCGAATAGTTTTCTCTTTTTAGCCTAGATTTATAATTCATCGTCATATTTGTAATAGCAATAATAGACTCTTGCTCGCAAAGTCTCTGTTTTAATATTTCTTTTTTAATTTCAGACCAAACCACTTTAGCGGGGAGCAAAGCACACGTTGAAACAGCTCATCTCATGGTGGTGATGAGTTAAAACACCCCAAACGTGATATATCTGGTCCGGCCCTATAAGGAAGAGAGTTCAGCACTAAAAATAAGTCTGGACTCGGTCTGGCAATGCGAGACTAGTCTGTTATTGAAGATATGCCTCAGGTCCCTGGTATTATATTAATTAATTTCGGGGAGGAAGCCACAACTCTTTATCCCGGTCCCTAAGTACCTGCTCCCACCTGCCACTGCAGCCGCACACCTCAATAAACCCTGCTTACTGCAACGCACTGCTCGCTGGCCTCCCGGCCACTGCCACCAAGCCTCTTCAACTCATTCAGAACGCAGCGGCCCGCCTGATCTCAAACCTACTGAAGTCGGCCCATGTCACCCCACTTCTTAGGGACCTGCACTGGCTCCCCATTGCTGCACGAATCCGCTTCAAGGCCCTCGACCTAGCATACCGTGCGGCGAAGGGAACCGCTCCCGCCTACCTCCGGTCAATGGTCTCTAACTACACACCCTCAAGACCCCTACGCTCTGCATCTTCTGGCCGCCTCAGACCTACTCCTATCCGAGCTCCGGGAGGGTCATCAAAGAGAAGCCGCCTATTCTCAGTCCTTGCCCCACAATGGTGGAATGAACTACCCACCCCAGTTAGGACAGCCGAAACCCGTCCAATCTTTCGCCGTCGACTAAATACGCACTTCTTCAACCATTATCAAAAAAATTATAATAAAAAAATGTAAGAACCTAACCCTAACTAACCTTACTGTCATGCACTGCAAACAACACACTGCAGCACCCACTCTCCACACTTTAGATCACACAAACACACTTTATATTTATTGATAAAGGATTTGCACTACAACTCGTACACCTTACTGTAAATTGTACCTAAATTGCACCTCATCCCATTTCTGCCTTGCACTATATAGTATTGTATATTAGTACACTGCATAGTATATTGTATATTATATGGTAACTCAGTAACGTCTATTCTGCATCGAACATTGTACATATGTCTATACTGAACACTGTGACCTAATTTTCTTGTCTAGCACAGTCTCTGGAGCGTAACAGTAAGAAGCATTTTGAATAAAAGTATTCTGTACTTCTGTATGACAACTATTAAAGAAACTTGAGAAACTTGAAACACTTGTCCTAATATACTAACCTACACTGTAGCACGCAACACTTTGATGAACATTGTTACTCAGCTGATAGAGTTGTGCCCTTCCTGATGACAGAACTTGTAAGACGCTTTGGATAAAAGTAGGGATGTCCGATATTATCGGCCGATATCGCCATTAAAATGTGATATCGGAAAATATCTGTATCGGGTTAAAAAAAAAAAAAAAAAAAAAAAACATTTTTTCTATTTAATTTTTTTTACATTTCTATAGCCTTTATTTACCCAGGCAAGCAAGTAAGAACAAATTCTGATTTTATTTATTGTCAAAAGTATGCATAATGTTGTTCATTCCACAACAAGAGATATGTAATGTTAATTACCTGAAATTATTCCGTTTTGGGGGGGGACCATGCATATACCGGTATCGGTTGGTATCGGTATCGGAAATTAAGAGTTGGACAATATCGGTATATCGGTATCGGTAAAAAAGCCAATGTCGAGCATCCCTAGATAAAAGCATCAGCTAAATGACTAAATGTAAATGTAAACCCCTCCCACTCTGCAGCAGCCCTGAACCAATCACCCCCCCCCCCCCCCCCCCCCCCTTCCCCGGAACATTCATATTCGGTTCGTGTTCCATCTTACAGCCGTATTCTTCTCACCCATCGCTATCTGTCATTATTATCATCACCCGTGATGATCATTAAGCCGCCGACTCCATGCGTATTCTCGCCCACAGCTCATCTGTCATCATTACCTGTGATTACCATTAAAGCTATCAATGTTCCATCCACCGTGCCTATTCCTACTGTACCATAATTCTCCTGTCATTAGCAGAGACCTCTGTATTATCAGGCTTTGCAACCCAGTCACCCTCCCTATATATAAATATATATATATATATATGTAACGCAGGGCAACGCTGGATCACGGCCCTCCACTGTGTAATTGGCTCCTCTTATCCTCACTCTGCCCACCTGACACACCTGCTGTCAGATGTGTGTTTCCCATCTCAGAAAAGAACGCTCGTCAGTTAAATGTGTTTTCTGAAAGTGGAACTTTGAAGGTGTGCACTCTGAAAGGCCGAAAGGGGCACTCACTCAGCCACCGGTGTTTGGGTTTGTGGTCGGCCCGTGGTGTCTGAGGGGACAGAGTGAAGCCTGGCACACAGTCACATGAAAGCAGCCTTGGTGTCTAGTAGGGGTGGGGGTGGGAATCACCAGAGGCCTCACACGATACGATACTATCACGATACTTAAGTCACGGTACGATAGTATTGCGATACAAAATATATATCTATTGCGATATATTGCGATGTATTACCTTTTTTTCAACTGCAAAGTAAAACTTTGTCAACATGTTTTATCTAATAAAATAAAGTGTTCAGTCCGTTCATCTCACTGCAATCTTTTTTATTGCAGAAAATGGGATTTTCTCAAGCAGACAGATTCATTATTTTTTGCATAATAAAATATCGATACTTGCCGTCCTTGTAGCGATACAGTATCTCCACGCAAAGTATCGCAATACTATACTGTATCGATATTTCCCCCACCACTAACTGGCTAAGGGGACAGAGTAAGTCTATCCCTTTCCTTCTCTCTTCCTTATTTATTGTTGTCCTTGTATAGTATTGCTACTGTAGTTTTGTATTTTATTTACTTGTATGCAGGTACATAACCTAGTTTTTGTTACAGCCTCCCCCCACCACCCCCCCCCCTTCCCTCAAAAGGCCTTTGCTTTTTGGACAGGCTGCTCTTGTATATAAGGATTTGTTCTTAATCGCTTGCCTGGGTAAATAAAGGTTAAATAAAATAAAATAAACATAAAAGCAGCTTTGGTGTTTAAGGGGACAGAGGGGACGAGAGAGGAGAGGAGGTAACGGAGCAGAGAGGAACCAACTGAAATGACGGCCTCCTCTTTTTGGCTTTGCCCATGTGAAGAAACACCATGCTGAACTATGATGCTGGCAGGACACAGTTGTCTCTCTCTCTCTCTCTCTCTCTCTCTCTCTCTCTCTCTCTCTCTCTCTCTCTCTCTCTCTCTCTCTCTCTCTCTCTCTCTCTCTCTCTCTCTCTCTCTCTCTCTCTCACACACACACACGCACACACACACGCACACACACACACACACACACACACACACACACACACACACACACACACACACACAGACACACACACACACACACAGTACACACACACAGTACACACACAGTACACACACTAAAAACTAAAACTAGGTGTGAAAAGACATGAGAAAAAATGATACTATATTATTTTGTAAAATATACAGAAAATATTTGTACCAGGTGATTTGTGTTTGTAATATGAGGCGGTATTGGTGCATAATGTTTATTGAGACTGGGATTCTACATCACTGTGAGTCCATTGCCTTTATATAGTTAGTTGTTTGTAATTGCTCTAATTGCTGCCGATGAGCAGGTTGCCCTATCACCTACAAAGCCCTTCACTCCCTGCCCCCCCTGGTACCTAGCCGACCTCCTCCATCCCTACATCCCTTCACTCCCTGGCCCCCCCCGGTACCTAGCTGACCTCCTCCATCCTACATCCCTTCACTCCCTGCCCCCCGGTACCTAGCTGACCTCCTCCATCCCTACATCCCTTCACTCCCTGCCCCCCCGGTACCTAGCTGACCTCCTCCATCCCTACATCCCTTCACTCCCTGCCCCCCCCCTGGTACCTAGCTGACCTCCTCCATCCCTACATCCCTTCACTCCCTGCCCCCCGGTACCTAGCTGACCTCCTCCATCCCTACATCCCTTCACTCCCTGCCCCCCGGTACCTAGCTGACCTCCTCCATCCCTACATCCCTTCACTCCCTGCCCCCCCGGTACCTAGCTGACCTCCTCCATCCCTACATCCCTTCACTCCCTGCCCCCCCCCTGGTACCTAGCTGACCTCCTCCATCCCTACATCCCTTCACTCCCTGCCCCCCCGGTACCTAGCTGACCTCCTCCATCCCTACATCCCTTCACTCCCTGGCCCCCCGGTACCTAGCTGACCTCCTCCATCCCTACATCCCGCCCCGGAGGCTGCTGGTCCTCTGACTCCGGTCTCCTCTCCATCCCCACCACCAACCTGCGGACTGTCTGTCCCAGAGCCTTCTCTGTGGCCGCACCCACCCTCTGGAACTCACTCCCTCCAAACAGCCGTAGTGCTACATCCCTGCACTCCTTCAAATCCCAACTCAAAACCCACCTCTTCACCAAAAGGACTCTGCCTGATTTGCCTGATTTCCCTTTTTTCTCTTTCTTTCTTTCTTTCTTTCTTTCTTTCTTTCTTTCTTTCTTTCTTTCTTTCTTTCTTTCTTTCTTTCTTTCTTTCTTTCTTTCTTTCTTTCTTTCTTTCTTTCTTTCTTTCTTTCTTTCTTTCTTTCTTTCTTTCTTTCTTTCTTTCTTTCTTTCTTTCTTTCTTTCTTTCTTTCTTTCTTTCTTTCTTTCTTTCTTTCTTTCTTTCTTTCTTTCTTTCTTTCTTTCTTTCTTTCTTTCTTTCTTTCTTTCTTTCTTTCTTTCTTTCTTTCTTTCCTTTTGATTATTATTTTTTGTTGTTACGTTGTTCCCTGTTCCCCTCCCTTAGCTGCCCCTCCTGTTAGCGTGTAACTGTTCCGCAACAGTAAGTGACTTCCGGGTAGGCCTGATTGGCCCCGACAGGCACGTGACGCGGCAAACTCAGGACGCGCAACGAGGCTGCTGAGAGCGGCAGTGCGGAAATAGGCTGTCTATTGCCATTCTCTAACACAAACTCTAACCTTAACCAGCTCCTTAACAGCGCCTAAACTTAACCGTTCTAACCTTAACCAACTCCGAAACAATGCCTAACCTTAACCTTAACCTTAAACATGCCTAACCTTAACCGGCGAAAGAATACACGTTAAAAAAAAAATCATGTTAAAAAAAAAAGATTTGATGGGATTCGAACTCACCAACAACGGACTGCAGGATCGCAGGACCGCTGCTCTGCCAGGTGAGCTGAAGCGCCAAATGAAAGTCATGGCGTATTTGGACGGTTACGTAATTCCGCAAGCTCTGCCGCTCGGCTCCGCGGAGCGTGCCGCGCGGCAGAGAAAGTTGCGCGTCACGTGCCTGTCGGGGCCAATCAGGCCTACCCCGGAAGTAACTTACTGTTGCGGATAAGCTATAAGCCTCCTGTTAAGCGCCTTGGGTCTCCTGAAAGGCGCTATACAGTATGAATGTAAGATATTATTATTATTATGATTACTTACTGGTCTCCCCCATCTCGTACTCGCTGTCCCGCAGCAGCTCGAAGATGTCCACCTCCAGCTTGCCGGTGGTGGAGCGGTTGCTGTTCCTGTTGATGCTGTCCTTGGCCAGTGTGATGGCCAGACGCTCTCCTCTGCTGCACTCCATGGGGTCGTCCAGAATGGCGGCTGAGAGGAACGAGAGGGGAGGGGTAGAAGAGGGGGGGGGGGGTCATTACCAGGGGTGTAAAAAGTACCCAGAAATGATACTTAAGTGAAAGTATTGGGTACCGTCTCAAAATCATACTCAAGTAAAAGTCAGAGTATCTGGCTGAAAAACACACTTGAGTAAAGGTCTAAAAGTTGCTACTTTTAAATGAACTTAAGTACTAAAGATTAAAAGTTAAAACTATTCTAGTCTATTCTTCTGATAGCAGGTGTTTAATCAAAGATCCCCGCTTTCTAGTCTTGCACAAGGACCAATCAGCATGGGTATGGGCGGGTTCATTTTCCATGATGGGGATTTGATTGGCTGTTTTTAAATAAAGCGCGGCCGCAGGATTAATAACGTTAGTTCGGCCAGAGAAACAAATATACTAATTAAAATGGTTGGACCTGTGAGATTTGTACTTTGTAGGTCTGCATTTTAAATGTGAGGAGTAAAAAGTATTTTTTCTCTGAAATGTAATTGAGTAAAAGTACAAGTATACAAACTTAACAATACTCGAGTAAAGTACAAATCCCCCCAAAACAGTACTTAAGTATTGTAACGAAGTACAAGTACTCAAGTACTTTACACCGCTGCACTGGTAAGATGTTAATCTCTAGCGGCTGCACCGACGCCACGGCTGCCAGAACGGTACAGCCGCTGACCTTTGACCCCAGAGAGCCCTCCGAGGTGAGACCGCGAGCTGCAGCATCCAACCGGCGGCGACCTGAACTGACTGACGAGAGCTCAGCACGACCAGCGCTTTATAGTGCATCCACACGCATTAACCCTTTCACTACCACACTACAGAAGGTTAACCCTTTACTATCACACTACAGACGGTTAACCTTCTGTAGTGTGATAGTAAAGGGTTAACCTTCTGTAGTGTGATAGTAAAGGGTTAACCTTCTGTAGTGTGATAGTAAAGGGTTAACCTTCTATAGTGTGATAGTAAATGGTTAACCTTCTATAGTGTGGTGGTGAAAGGGTTAACCGTCTGTAGTGTGATAGTAAAGGATTAACCTTCTATAGTAGTAAATGGTTAACCTTCTATAGTGTGGTGGTGAAAGGGTTAACCGTCTGTAGTGTGATAGTAAAGGATTAACCTTCTATAGTGTGGTAGTAAATGGTTAACCCTCTATAGTGTGGTGGTGAAAGGGTTAACTGTCTGTAGTTTTATAGTAAAGGGTTAACGATAGGTTATGTAGATAACCTAGTTATATTAGTATAGGCTAAGCGTCCCGCTCTGAGCCTTACGAGATACTCATATCTCCTGTGATACCTAATGTATCTCCCACGAACAAAAACACATGCACCCCACCTGTATGGGGCCCCGCCCCTTATGGTGGCCACCGCCCATATAACCATGACCCTGGTCATGAAACACCCTTCCTCGCCAAAACCCGTCCCAGGAAAAGATCCCTCAAGAGGGAACTCAGGGCGCGCAGAGCGGGACGCTTAGCCTATACTAATATAACTAGGTTATCTACATAACCTATCGTTATATATCGTATAGCATCGCGTCCCGCTCTGAGCCTTACGAGATAATGGGGAAGAGCGGGCGCGAGACCCGACAGATGTACCCCCTGAGGACCCGTAAGCCCACATCAAGGGGTGCGGGGAGCCCTGTCACCCCATCCTTCCTAACGAAGGGGGGGCGCAGTCAACTCCACCTGAATGCGAACAAGAGGGAGCCAGAACCCCTTGAACACACCGTACAGGCGGAACCACGTGTGACTCAACACACTGCGGCCCATACCCATACACTCCTGCTACCCGACCAAAGGACGGGAAGCAGGAAAGGCCACAGACCCCAGAACCGCCTGGGAGACAGAACCCCCGGTCATGTCCATGAGGAAAAACCTTACAAAGGAGCCCGGGGAGGACCATGAAGCTGCAGCACAGATGGCCTCCACCGAGGCCCCACCCAGGAGAGCGGCAGAGGCAGCCACCCCACGAGTGGAGTGCGCCCTGACGCCCCCAGGGGGATCCTGCCCAGCCAGCGTGTAGCAGAGGGTAACACCCTCGCACAACCAATGGGACAGGCGCTGCTCCGACAGTGCCTTACCAGCACGAGCCCCACCGTAACAGACAAAAAGCTGGTCGGTAACCCTGAAATCCTGAGTACGGCTGAGGTAAATCCCCAAGCACGGACTGGACATGACAGGTGAAGGCCCGCATCTAACTCACCAGTGTGAGGAGGAGGACGAAACGACTGAACCACAATATCCCGGGAGCGGAAGGAACTCCGGATATTCTCAGGCACGAAAGCAGGATTAGGTCGCAGAGTGACACCGCAATCGGTCCGAAAAGACAGGCACTCTGGATGTACCGAGAGAGCACAGAGCTCACCTACGCGTTTAGCGGAAGTGACAGCCAGAAGGAACGCGGTCCTGAAGGACAGCTGTCCCAACGGCGCCCGCTCGAGCGGCTCAAACGGGGCCAAGGACAACCGACCGAGGACCAATTGAAGATCCCAAGTCGGAGCCAAGGAGCGTTGCACCGGCTTAACGCGTCGAGCGCCAAGCAGGAAACGCTTCACAAGAGGGTGGCTGAACAAGACATCCCCTCAAACCCCTCATGATAGGAGGATATAGCTGCTGCATATACCCTCACCGTCGAAGCCGACAGTCCATCAAGGAGAGACTGGAGGTAACTAAGGACAGCAACCAGGGGGCAGGAGACTGAGTCCAGGCCCCCCGCCTTACACCACACTTGGAACATACATCATCTGCCCGCGTAAGCGCGACAGTGGAGGGAGCATGTGCAGTCCAGATGGTAACACCATCAGGATCAAGAACCTGCGCCCCTCAACGTACCCGTCCCAACAACTGACCTAACAGATGTATGGGGAAGAATCCCTGGCGGCACGGCATCGGTCCCAGACCTGCCTGGCCATGTCCAGACGCAATCCTCACCCGTCAGGATGAGGGCCGCCCCGCGACAGTACACCTGCACCCACATTCTCCCTGCCGGGGATGTGGGGAGCCCTTAGGCCGCGCAGATGGAGGACGCCCATAGCCAGCCGCCCGCCGCCTGGTGCAGACAGGGGGAGCGTACTCCTCCCTGTCTGTCGATACACGACACTGACGTCGTATCGTCCGTCCTGATCAACACCATTTGTGGACCAGAAGGACCGCTTTCAACACCAACACATTGAACGTAGCGCAGACCGGGCAGCATGGTTTGCCAGCTGCCCCCTACTGCGTTGGCCCGACGCATCACCAGCGAGGGAGGCGTCGGTGAAAACGCGACGTGAGACAGCGCCGTAACCGTCCTAGGACGGAACCTCCCGAGCGTGTTGACAACACGCTCCGAGATGGATGCCCATAGCCCTCCAACCGTTGACTGGGAAGAGGAATACTCTACATCCAGTGTACAGCAACCCCAGGCTGGTAGAGACCTGCCTGGTACGAGACCTGACGATCCACCTTGACCGCGAAGGACCAGAACGTCATCAGGGCAGAACACTCCGTAACCCCGGATGACGCAGAGGCCCCAGTGCGGCCTCCACGCACTTGGTGAAGATGCGGGGAGCCAGAGAAAACCGAACGGCAGCCTCTGGTACTCATACGCTAACCCTGCAAAGGAAGCGTAGGTAAGCCCTAGGATGGAAGATCGGGGATGCGCATACGCATCCTACAGGTCTATGGAGGAGAACCAGACCCCCACCTGACAGTGTTCAACAGGTAGGAGACGATCCAAAAAATGCTGAACCTTCCCATGGGACAGGTCCAGCCTGGGTCTTACACCCCTCCCTCCCGACTTCTCGGGCAGAGAACACCGGGAGGAGAACGCCACGACGATGGCTTGCTTCGTCCACAGAGATTGGATCTCGTTGACCAGAGCTGTCACTGCTGGTGACCCTGACAATAGGGTCTGTACCAAACCTGAAAACGGGTGGGGTTGTGTAAACACAAGTCCCCGCCTCACCATTCTCTCCATCTACCTCGACATATGGTACTGCCGTAGTCATATGTGACGACACTCCCAACGCACCCGCCGTCACGTGGCGCAGGTCCGCCAGGAACTGTAGATAGTTGGCCCGGTCCCCCCCGCTGTGCGAAGACAACCCTGGAACCGTGCGAGGAGCGCGTTCCGTGTCGGAACACCTGACCCTGACACCACCCACGAGGCAATCGCACCCAAGGGGGAACCCCGACAGAAAAAGGGCCTGTCTGATACGGGGGGCTTCCGATCAAAAAAGCCCCCCCACTGAACACCCCTCCAGAACATGCTGAAGGAGTCGTTCTGCAGCCGGACATGCAAGGTGTAAGGCCCCCATGGGTTCCTACACACCGTAGCCCTGCAGTGATATCACTACCACCCCAAACCATGTGAGCTGCGACCACTTGCCAATATTCCAGGAGTGGGAGCACCAACATGATACCTGGCCTGGCGAAGGCGAGGCCGGGGAAGCCCGCACTGTGTGCCTCAAAAGGTTTCGAGCCCCCCTGCTGACAACACTTAAGTTGACAGACGTAACACCAGGCTCAACCAACACAGTTCAAGGTGTGGGAGCCGCTTGACAGCACAACATTCTCACGGACAGACCCACGGACAGACCCACGGAAGAATGGGGCCGCATACGCTTCAATGAAGGTCCGCGGCCCGCAGCCAAAGGAGAACGCTCAGAGCCCCGCTTCTGGGGATACCAGAGAGAGGATTGAACGGGGAGCGGGCTGCTCGCGGCAAAATGACGACGGAGTGGTTTACCAACACCGAAATCACCCAAAATGGCCGATCCCTCGGCCGCCAAGACTGTCGGCCTCGCGATACCCTGTCGATTCTCCAACCAGGGCACCACTGGCGGGGGAAAGATGGCCGCCTGTCGAGGGCCCCGTCATCGCCGCTGACGAGGCCGTGCTCTCTCTTCTTCTGGCTGCGCGGTGTGAGGCGGTGTAGGGCCTAGGACAATACCGCCCGCGCTCCAGCAGAAGACCAAAATCCCCTGCGGAGAGGGGAACCCTGAGCGGTTATAGCTTGCGGCTGGGTCAAAGCTAATAACGTCAACATCCTCGACGGAGTGGTTTACCAACACCGTGCGCGATGTGTCGACGTCGGCCGGCCCTCAAGGCCCCTCCACCAGACACCATTTCTGTAATAGAAAAAACACCAATTCGAACACAGTTCTAATCGTTGCCAATTCCATACCGTGGCGGTACAAGCCTTAACAGCCCACCAGCCACTCGCCAGGCCGACCCATGGTGTCGGCCGGGCGGGGCATTGTTTCAATATATCAAAAACAAAGGACTGACGTTAACATGGAGCACCAGTGGTGATTGCAAACAGCACCCTCCACTGTGGTGTGGACCATGAAAAGGTTAAATGAATAAAAGAGCTAAACCACAAAAACTGTAGAATGAGCAAACCCATACACACAAAGTTTAAGGGGAGACGGACCAGACCCGTCTTCATTCAAAATATTCACAACAGAACACCAGCCCTAGTTTAGCCCATTTACCAAAAAAGGTAAACAAAGCCCCCCCCCCGCACTACTCCCCCAGTATACCGATTGACCGTCAGTATGAATGGTTTGAGAGGAGAGAAAGCTGTAGCAAGACAGACCTTCTCATAGCAGAGTGACAAAATGAAACAATAGCCCCCTACACAGGGCCGCCCCAGGAGATGGGGGGCCTCGCGTCTAAAAACGCACAGGGCCTCACATTTCTCCCAAGCGGCCCTGCCCTTATACTACTGCAGCCTAACGCCAGGCAATGTGGAACCCAAGACAACAATTGCCTGTGCACAGACACGCAACATGTTTACCATGTCGGCTGGACCCATAGCCCCACTACCCGACGCCAACCCAGATGGGAACACCGTTCAACAAACCCCGCCGGAACACAAGGTAATACCTGGCTAGAACCTAGCCACGACCTACCCCGTTGTCAACCCATTTACCCGAAAAAGGTAAATAGAACTCAAAACCCCACAACAGCTACCGACTGACCTTCATTGATGAACCGGGCAAGAGGCGGGAGAGTGACAACATCTCACGGCGGAGACATTAAAACAGCATAGCAATTAGCAGTAGTGATAGCATGCGGCAGTAGCGATAGCATGTTAGCATAGCTTTAGATGTTTTAGCAGCACGCCCAAGACAGCTTGGAAACCGTTCCCTGCAGAGAACGTTCACCAAACCATCTTGCCCCTGGCGCCAACACACAACAAGGTTGTGTTAACAACACAAACCAGCATTACTAACACTAATACCCATGCCTGAAGACACAGGGCCTACCTGAGTACAAGCTGGCCCGACAGCCAGCCTTGTACAGCTGAACCTCGATGTGCAGTCATCAAACGAGGAACATCACAGGCCCGTCGTGTCGCCGAAAACATGCGTCGAAGATGCCAGGGGCCAGCAACCTCCGGTAAGCTTCCAACATTATTAATCTTCCTTAATCTTTTCATTCCGCTAGCTCGTATGGTGCACGCATCCAACACGCTGGGACGAAAATAGAGGAAGGGTGTTTCATGACCAGGGTCATGGTTATATGGGCGGTGGCCACCATAAGGGGCGGGGCCCCATACAGGTGGGGTGCATGTGTTTTTGTTCGTGGGAGATACATTAGGTATCACAGGAGATATGAGTATCTCGTAAGGCTCAGAGCGGGACGCGATGCTATACGATATATAACCTTCTTTATTACATGGCGTTTTCACATTCGCCAAAATGCTTGCTTGTGATTGGTCAATAGCGCTAGTCAGAGGTCCGATATTACTCGATAACGGACCTCTGCCGAACAATAATGACCGCTGTGTGCAGCTGGACCAATCAAGCCCACTGACACACACTGTGTCAGTGCTGCTCAGCATGTGCACAGCTGCACTCAGTCGTGCAATCAGACCACAGACCTGCCGGCTGCCGATAATAATAATCACTTTATTTGGGCTGACAGAGCCACAGAACAACTGCGTCTGCATTTGATCTTGTCTTGTCGATGAATTAGGTATATTGTTAGTAAGTTAGCCATGTAATAAGCGGGATAATGTATAGCCTATACTCGGTCATTGTCGCAAAATAATTGACCGACACAGAGTTTAGAATACCGAGGCGCAGCCGAGGTGTTTTAAACGTCAGTGAAGGTCAATTATTTTGCGACAATGACCGAGTATAGGCTATACATTATCCCTTACATAGTGTGGTAGTAAATGGTTAACCTTCTATAGTGTGGTGGTGAAAGGGTTGTAGGACACACACAAAAAGGGGAATCTTAAAGTTAACCACTGGAATCGCAGAGCGATGAGAGAGGGTGGGGGGAAACACAAGAATAAAATAAATAAAAATTAAAACTGTAGGAAACGCAGAACACCAGTATAAATTAACTGGGTAAAAATCCCAAAATAACCACCACTGCCTAGCAGTTGAAAACAACAAGAAAAACAATAGCACTAGAGACGGCGAAAACCCTAGAAGCATGAGCTTGGGACACAAAAACATGACATGGACAACAAGCATCCAAACACAGTCAGCCAAACCTACTTAAAGGCGCTGCACACCTGACACCAATCAGGTGGCGATCAAGCCCACACACCTGCCATGCCGCATGGCAATTACCTGCAGAGGCCAGTGATTGACAGCTGTCCCTCACAGAAAGACGAAATAGACAGCTGTCCCTCACAGAAAGACGAAATAGACAGCCGTCCCTCACAGAAAGACGAAATAAAGCCAAAGCACCTCAGAATAAACTAAAATAAAAAGCCACATAAACCGTGATCCATCACAATATGAGCAAGTAGGCAGTGTGATCAAAGGTGCAGATGAGGGTCTGTACGTCCCATCAGTTATATTATATACATTACAATAAACAATAAATATGGTTACAATTGCCATTTATTGTCATCATCATACAGCACAAGTACAGCACAACAAAAAGAAGTTCGGCATCCAACCAGAGTGCAAATATAGCAGTAAAGTGCAACAGCAATATACAATGTACAGGTGATTAAACTGTGTACACGAAAATCCAAAATATACAAATGAGTACTACTGAGTAATAGTGCTAATCAGATGTACGTACAGCGTTGTAGTATAATATGTACAGTCAGTGATACAGGTGTAAAGACAGTATGGTAGTAGTCATACTAGTAAGAGTAGGATATGTACATATGTACAGATATAAATATAGCATCAGAAATGGAAACCTCTGATGCAATCAGAACATGATGATCTGTGAATGGGGGGGGGGGGGGGGGTGCTGTGTCAACTACGGCTTGAGGTGGTTTTCGTAAAAAAAACACAATCTGCACGTTTACTGTGACAAAAAGCGTGACATAAACACGTCACGTTATCCTAGAGGTATACGGTACATGTAGTAGGGGATTACTACAGTACACGTAGGGGATTACTCTGCGTGTAGGGGATTACCCAGCATGCACTGCAGCAGGAGACTCTGCCTCTGGGCTGTTTACCAAATCAAATCAATATGGCGGCGCGGCGGGAGACTGATGAGACGGTAGCTTCTAATCACTGGATTCATACACGCTGTTTACACATTAACATATGTTGTACACAGCGTGCGCTACCCTCCCATCCTTTATTAATATATATGTTGTACAGCTAACCTCCCATCCTTTATTAATATATATGTTGTACAGCTAACCTCCCATTCTTTATTAATATATATGTTGTGCAGCTAACCTCCCATTCTTTATTAATATATATGTTGTGCAGCTAACCTCCCATTCTTTATTAATATATATGTTGTACAGCTAACCTCCCATCCTTTATTAATATATATGTTGTACAGCTAACCTCCCATCCATTATTAATATATATGTTGTACAGCTAACCTCACATCCTTTATTAATATATATGTTGTGCAGCTAACCTCCCATCCTTTATTAATATATATGTTGTACAGCTAACCTCCCATTCTTTATTAATATATATGTTGTACAGCTAACCTCCCATTCTTTATTAATATATATGTTGTACAGCTAACCTCCCATTCTTTATTAATATATATGTTGTACAGCTAACCTCCCATCCTTTATTAATATATATGTTGTGCAGCTAACCTCCCATCCTTTATTAACTCAATCTGCGCCAACAACATTTATATACGTGTTTGCTCGACAACCGTTGAACGCCAACCACGTATATATATATATATATATATATATATATACACGTTATTTGGTCCCTTTTCCTTTTTTCAGATTTTAATATTCTATTCAATGTCACAGACCTGTATGTTGCCGTTAAAAAGGCATACTGCGACCCCGAGGGTGCAGTACCGGCCAGATCCGGCTAGGTGGCAGTATCGAGAGTGCAGTAAACCCTGTTCCAGACCCTGTGTTACATTTAAATCCCACCGGGCGGAGAATTTTAGTCCAGGGAAGCCTAGAGGTTCACGCGATCAATTTGAAAAGTGTCCGGGACACGATGCATGTGTTGTGCCGGATTATGTCGTGGACCAGATGGACATCAGATGGACCAGATGGCGATCAAGCAATTGGAATATTCTTTTTGGAATAGCCCCGATCAAAGGTAAGGACTATCTGATGTCAATTCCAGCTTGATCCTGCAATGTTTTCATATCGATCCAGCTGATCAGCGTCTGTAGTGTTACTTGCAGATTGCCGTTACTGGCAATCAAAGCATCAGAAACCCCCCCTTTCATGCATTCATGGTGAAACATAATACCTATTATATACATTTGATTTGGAAATAGTAGCGTGTCCAGGGATGAAACGCCAATGCTTTTTTATTTTTGTATCCACTTTTTCTCCCCATTTTTCTATTTCTAGTATCCAATTCTTCCCTCCCCTGTCTTGAACGTTGCTAGACTATGCCTCCCACTGGTCGGCTGTAGTGAGGACAGAAGCCTTGCATCAGGTGTGTCCCCTCCGGTACACGAGGAGGCAGCCTGTCGCATCTTTTCACCGCAGGAGCTCGAACTCTCAGTGACGAGGAGTAACGCGTGGGAGGCTCACGCTGCCCCCGCTACTTCCTGCTTCCGCCGCACCGGCGTCACCAAACCGACCTGTAGGAGTCGCTGTCCACAACGTCCAATCCCCACCCACCGGCTTTCCCACCCTCTAACACTTGCCAATTGTGTTAGTATGAACGACCGGCCAGCCGGTAGCAAAGCATCGAACCCAGCGTCTCCTGCGTTAGTGGCGAGCGCCTTACCCACTGCGCCAATCAGCCGCCACGCCAATGCTTTTAGTAGAATTCACGTAGCGCCCTATAACTCATAATTCCAGGAATTAGTCCGGATCACTCCGAAACTATACTTATATTCACCACGGGATAACGCGCAAACGTATACATGAAAAGATTTATTCTTTTTTGCATGTTCGACGGAAGATACTGACTGTCAAATGACGATAGTATTGTCCCCATAGCTATAATATAGAATATAGATCTATATAGCTCTACAAACAAGGTGACGCACCCCTATCTTTAAAGCGTGGCCTAGCTAGAACAGGATGAGGAAACTCCCCGGCACTGAATGAGTTAATATGTGTTGTACAGCTAACCTCACATCCTTTTCATGCAGCACATGTGTGATGACACCATGTGTCATCATTGCACACATGTGTGTGTGTCTGTGTGTGTCTCTGTGTGTGTGCGTGTGTGTCTGTGTGTGCGCGATTGTGTCTGTGTGTGTGCGTGTGTGTCTGACTGTGTGTGCGCGAGTGTGTCTGTGTGTGCGAGCGTATGTGCGCGAGCGTGTCTGTGTGTGAGTGTGTGTGTCTGTGTGTGCAAGCGTGTGTCTGTGTGTGCGAGCGCGTGTGTCTGTGTGTGTGCGTGTCTGTGTGTGCGCGAGTGTGTCTGTGTGTGTGCGTGTGTGTGTGTCTGTGTCTGACGGTGTGCGCGAGTGTGTCTGTGTGTGCGAGCGTGTCTGTGTGCGTGCGTGTGTGTCTGTGTGTGCGCACGTGTCTGTGTGTGCGAGCGTGTCTGTGTGTGAGCGTGTGTGTCTGTGTGTGCGCGAGCGTGTCTGTGTGTGAGCGTGTGTGTCTGTGTGTGCGCGCGTGTGTCTAGAGATATGAATAACTGAAGCGTGGTAACTCTGCTATACCACATACTGTACCAGGGGAACTAGGCTGTATATAGTACAGACAGCTTGGAACGACATGTAATGATAATAATAATAATAATAATGTGTCAGTCCACCAGTGTAGTACTCGAGTCCGAGTCCTGGACTGATTTTCAGGACTTGTGACTCGACTTGGACTTGAGCACTGATGACTCGGACTTGGACTTGTTAATTGATAAATACAGTTATTTATTTGTATTTATATATATATATATATTATAATTTTTTTGAGTTATCTTTTTCCCCCTTCTTTTTCCATTTTTCTCCCATCCCAATGTTAGTCGTTATGCCAATTCCCAATCCCCTTCCTGGTCGTTGCGCACTCTACCCCCTACCGTCGGTCCGGGAGGGCGGAGACTAATCACATGCTTCCTCCGACACAGGTGTACCCAGCCCACCGCTTCTTTTTACCTGGCAGCGCGGACTCTCACTGGGGGAGTGTAACGTGTGGAAGGATCACACTACCTCTCCTAGATCCTTCCCTCGCTGTGCAGCCGCACCGACCGAACTGTAGGAGTCGCTGTTTACAACGACCAGGACCCACCCACGCCGGGTTTCCCACCCGCTGACACTGCCAATTGTGTTAGTATTGACGGTCGACCAAGCCGGAGGCACCACAGCTGGATTCGATCCCACTGGCTCTGTGGTGGTAGACAGGTGCTTATTCCGCTGCGCTACCCCTGTATTTATATTTGTAATAGGCCCTAATAGGCCCTAATAGGCCATACGATATTGATGGCTAGTGCATTTTCTTTGGCCATTGTGTCACAAAGTAAATAAACTCCCTTTTGAAACGGTGACCGCTGTGTCATTCATGTTTAATAATGTAGACCTTTCTTTATTTGTACGTCAGCTCTTTGACTGCCAGAGTGGAGTGGACTCGACCTCCATGACTCGGACTCGGACTAGGGGTAACGGGGACTCGAGACTCGACTACGACACTGCAGTCCACCATACAGGTGGTCGGTCCTGGCTTCTTTTAATAAGAGGGTTTGTGATGAATTGTTTCCTGACAAACATGATAATTGATGAGAGTTACATTTGTATGCGTTCTGTTTCCTAACAGGCTCAGCTGCTTGACATTCACCGGAGCACAAGGCCTTACAGCGGTGGTGTGGGTGACGGTCCATGTGCCTGACTGGAATAAATAATGAGCAGAGCAAAGCACCCTCCAGACGTTTCTATACCTTTTCTCCTGGACCCTTCCCCCCCCCATGTCCTCCCCTGTCCTCCCCTGTCCACCTGAGACCTTTGACCCTTCACCCCAGCCCTCCTCATTGGCCCTAAGCCCAGCCTGGCTTTTTTTTTTTTGCCAAAGACAAAGATTCCTTTTTATTATTTATTTGACCATTTATGAATTTTTATCATTACAATATAAAGAAATGTGTTATTTATATTTACATTTGCTCACTGCTGCCTTATAGTCCCTCTGCATTACCTTAGCAACTGCTTGACAACCACCGGACCGATGCCAGAGACGATGACCCAGAAAGATAACTTTATGTGTATGTCACATACACATGTATGACACACAGAACACCAGCTGCTAGCCTCACATAGACTCTTCAGATCACATGTATGACACACAGAACACCAGCTGCTAGCCTCACATAGACCCTTCAGATCACATGTGTTACACACAGAACACCAGCTGCTAGCCTCACATAGACTCTTCAGATCACATGTGTTACACACAGAACACCAGCTGCTAGCCTCACATAGACTCTTCAGATCACATGTGTTACACACAGAACACCAGCTGCTAGCCTCACATAGACTCTTCAGATCACATGTGTTACACACAGAACACAGAGCTGCTAGCCTCACATAGACACACATCTCACTCAGACGCAACCTGCCCTCCCTATCCCCCTCCACCCTCTCCTCTGACATACTATCCGCTCTACCTTTGAGTGACACCTTCTCTGCTCTCTCCACAGAGATGGCAACCTCCACCCTCCTTTCAGCCCTGGCAACCTCCTTCGACAAGCTCTGTCCCCTCGTTGAGAAACCTGCCCGCCGTTCCCCACCCAGTCCATGGCTGACAGATCCAGTGAGAGAACAAAGACAGGTCCTGAGAGCAGCTGAAAGGAAGTATAGAAAGTCACGCCTCACTGCTGACATCGACACATATCACAACCTCTTGTTAACATTCTCCAAAACCATCACTAATGCCAAAGCTTCTTTCTTCCACCATAGGATCGAGGCCTCTGCCAAGAATCTTCGCAAACTGCATGCTACCATGTCCTCCCTCCTCACTCCCCCCCCACCCCCCCCTCCCTCATCTTTCTCTGCCGAAGACTTTGCGATCTTCTTTGAGGAAAAAGTGGAGAACATCCGCAGCTCCTTCTCCCAACCCCCACCCATTCCAAATGCTGAATCGAGAACCTCATCCTTCACTCTGTCATCTTTCTCTCCCATTACAGAAGCAGAGACCCTGACACTGGTAACGTCAAACCGTCCGACTACTTGCCAGCTGGACCAGCTACCCTCCCCACTCCTCCAGACCATAGCACCAGACATCCTCCCATTCCTAACTGCAACCATCAACTCCTCACTCAACTCGGGGGTGGTCCCCACCTCCCTAAAACAAGCCAGAGTCACGCCGCTCATAAAAAAACCAACCCTGAACCCTACTGTCATAGGCAACTACCGTCCTGTCTCTCTTCTCTCCTTCCTTTCTAAAACACTTGAACGTGCTGTATCCAACCAACTTACTACTTATCTCTTACAGAATGACCTCCTAGACCCTAATCAGTCAGGCTTCAGGACTGGTCACTCCACAGAGACAGCCCTCATTGCGGTCACAGAGGCACTTCACTTAGCAAAAGCGAAAGGCCTCTCCTCTGTCCTGATTCTCCTAGATCTATCTGCAGCCTTCGACACAGTCAACCACCAGATCCTCCTTGCGGCCCTCGCAGGAATGGGAGTGGCTGGCTCTGCGCTGACATGGCTGTCATCATACCTCAATGACCGCTCCTACCAAGTGTCATGGAGAGGGACCCTGTCGGCCACCCGCCCCCTGCGGACGGGTGTCCCCCAGGGCTCGGTTTTAGGACCCCTTCTCTTCTCCCTCTACACTAAATCACTGGGTAACATTATCACGTCTCATGGCTTCTCCTACCATTGTTATGCCGACGATACTCAACTCTTCCTCTCCTTCCCTCCCTCAGATATCCACGTCTCTGTGCGGATCTCGGCCTGTCTGTCCGACATCTCAGCCTGGATGACGTCCAACCACCTCAAACTGAACCTAAGCAAAACAGAATTGCTCCACCTGCCGGCCAAATCCTCCCCCCTAACCGACCTTTCAATCACAGTCGAGAATGCAGCTGTGACTGCGTCCCCGACCGCCAAGAACCTTGGTGTTGTCCTCGACGACCAGTTGAACTTCTCTGCTCACATCGCAGCGACGACCAGAACCTGCCGATTCCTCCTGAGCAACGTCAGAAGGATACGCCCCTTCCTGACAAAAGAAGCCACCCAACTCCTCGTCCAATCAACAGTCATCTCCCGCCTCGACTACTGCAATGCACTGCTCGCTGGCCTCCCGGCCACTGCCACTAAGCCTCTTCAACTCATTCAGAACGCAGCGGCCCGCCTGATCTCAAACCTACCGAAGTCGGCCCATGTCACCCCACTTCTTAGGGACCTGCACTGGCTCCCCATTGCTGCACGAATCCGCTTCAAGGCCCTCGACCTAGCATACCGTGCGGCAAAGGGAACCGCTCCCGCCTACCTCCGGTCAATGGTCTCTAACTACACACCCTCAAGACCCCTACGCTCTGCATCTTCTGGCCGCCTCAGACCTACTCCTATCCAAGCTCCGGGAGGGTCATCAAAGAGAAGTCGCCTATTCTCAGTCCTTGCCCCACAATGGTGGAATGAACTACCCACCCCAGTTAGGACAGCCGAATCACGTCCAATCTTTCGCCGTCGACTAAAGACGCACTTCTTCAACCATTATCTGAATTAAAAAAAAAAAAAAAAAAAAAAAAAATCTAACCCTAACTAACCGTACTGTCATGCACTTGTCCTAATAAACTAACCTACACTGTAGCACTCAACACTTTGATGAACATTGTTGCTCAGCTGATAGAGTTGTGCCCTTCCTGATGGCTTGTCGTACAGAACTTGTAAGTCGCTTTGGATAAAAGCGTCAGCTAAATGACTAAATGTAAATGTAAATGTAGACTCTTCAGATCACATGTATGACACACAGAACACCAGCTGCTAGCCTCACATAGACTCTTCAGATCACATGTATGACACACATAACACCAGCTGCTAGCCTCACATAGACTCTTCAGATCACATGTGTTACACACAGAACACCAGCTGCTAGCCTCACATAGACTCTTCAGATCACATGTGTTACCACAGAACACCAGCTGCTAGCCTCACATAGACTCTTCAGATCACATGTGTTACACACAGAACACCAGCTGCTAGCCTCACATAGACTCTTCAGATCACATGTGTTACACACAGAGCTGCTAGCCTCACATAGACTCTTCAGATCACATGTGTTACACACAGAACACCAGCTGCTAGCCTCACATAGACTCATAAGACAGATCCCCCCCTAAGTGGAAACTGAAAAGATTCAAGGATGCATTTGTACCACATTCAATAAGCCACTTAACAAGCAGGAGAGAAATGTGGTCCAGCCTACACACGGGACAGTGCAATATAAAAGAGCTGTGTGATATGAAATATCCTTGGATTTATGGAATTGTGCCACATCAAATTAATGATGTTAGTTGGGAGGGAGGGAAGGAAGGGGTTGTCTCTCTGACGTCTGTCTGTCTGTCTGTCTGTCTGTCTGTCTGTCTGTCTGTCTGTCTGTCTGTCTGTCTGTCTGTCTGTCTGTCTGTCTGTCTGTCTGTCTGTCTGTCTGTCTGTCTGTCTGTCTGTCTGTCTGTCTGTCTGTCTGTCTGTCTGTCTGTCTGTCTGTCTGTCTGTCTGTCTGTCTGTCTCTGCTGTAACATGGTTGTCTCTCTGATGTCTTGTCTGTATGTCTGTCTCTGCTGTAACATGGTTGTCTCTCTGACGTCTTGTCTGTATGTCTGTCTCTGCTGTAACATGGTTGTCTCTCTGATGTCTTGTCTGTCTGTCTGTCTCTGCTGTAACATGGTTGTCTCTCTGATGTCTTGTCTGTATGTCTGTCTCTGCTGTAACATGGTTGTCTCCAATTTCTGTATCAATAGACAATAAAGAACTTATCTTCCTCCTCTTAAGCCAAAGCTCTTTACCCAACATGCACCGTGTATATGTGTTTTAAACCAAACTCATCAATTATGTCAGATTATAGACCGATCTTCATGATCAATATCGGTTTAATATTTATATTAAATATTATTTATATATATATTTATATTAAACCGATATTGATCATGAAGATCGGTCTATAATCTGACATAATTGATGAGTTTGGTTTCACCACACAGCAAAACAGCCAGGAGTAAAGATAAGATAAGATATTCCTGTATTGATCCCCTTGGTGGAAATCAGGCACAAATACGGAACATTGATCTCTTGACCTCTTTTAAAAAGATTCTCCAGGACACTTTGCAACTGGAGCTACACATACTTTGAAGAACAAGGAGGACGTCTTTCTCAGCACTTGGGAACCCCTGATGGACCTCTGACTGACCTTTGACCCCTCATGGACCTCTGACTGAACTCTGACCCCTCATGGACCTCTGACGGACCTCTGACTGACCTTTGACCCCTCATGGACCTCTGACTGAACTCTGACCCCTCATGGACCTCTGACTGTCCACCAACATCAGTGTGTTGTGCCTTGATTACTTATACTCAGTGTTGGGACTAACACACGTTACAAAGTAATGCATATACTTTTTAAATTCAGTAACTCAATTACCGTTACTAAAGAGTTACTGAGTTACTGAGTTAATGTTTCAAGTTTTTTTAATAGTTGTCATACAGAAGTACAGAATACTTTCATACAAAATGCTTCTTACTGTTACGCTCCAGAGACTGTGCTAGACAAGATAGTATCAAATAACATAATATAGCATGTAATTTAGAAGAAGAAAATGAGGTCACAGTGTTCGGTATAGACATATGTACAATGTTCTGAGTTACCATATAATATACAATATTATGCAGTGTACTAATGTACAGTACTATCTAGTGCAAAGCAGAAATGGGATGAGGTACAATTTAGGTACAATTTACAGTAAGGTGTACGAGTTGTAGTGCAATCCTTCATCAATAAATATAAAGTGTGGGGAGTGGGTGCTACAGTGTGTTTGTTTAAAGTGGGTGTGTGCTATAAAGTGTGTGGAGTGGGTGCTACAGTGTGTTTGTTTAAAGTGAGTGTGTGCGTGTGGATGTGTGCGCTATGTGCGTTTGGTGGTTGTTGTTGTGTAGTGTTCATTCATTGTTCGTTTAGCAGCCTGATGGCCTGGGGATAGAAGCTTCTTCTGAGTCTTTCTGTGCTCGCCTTGAGACTCCGGTATCGCTTGCCTGACCGCAGCAGTTCAAAGAGGCAGTTGTTCGGGTGACTGGAGTCTTTAATGATTCTCTTAGCCTTGCCCTTGCAACGCTTGTTGTAAATGTTCTGGAGGGTGGGGAGCCCCCCTCCAATTGTGCGTTCGGCTGAACGTGTCACTCTTTGTAGTCTGCTTCGGTCTTGTGCAGTGCTATTCCCAAACCAGGAGGTGATGTTGCCGGTCAAGATGCTCTCTATTGTACATGAGTAGAAGTTCTTAAGGATCTTCTGACTGACTTGGAACTTCCTTAGGCGCCTGAGGAAGTAGAGGGGTTGTCGTGCCTTCTTCACAACACTGTCAATGTGTGTGGTCCATGTCAAGTCCTCGGATATGTGGGCTCCGAGGTACTTAAAGCTGTTGACTCTCTCAACCGGTGCCCCGTCGATGCTGAGGGGGCTGTAGTCCTTGACCCCCGACCTCCTGAAGTCCACAATCATCTCCTTTGTTTTGCTGACGTTCAGGGAGAGGCTGTTTTCCTGGCACCATCCCGCCAGGACCTTGACCTCTTCCAGGTAGGCCCTCTCGTCGTTGGCAGAGATCAGGCCCACCACCACTGTGTCGTCAGCAAATTTGATGATTGTATTGCTACTCCGCTGAGCCACACAGTCATAGGAAATGGTATATTTGGTATTTAGCATAATGGTAACTAGTTACTATTTTTCAGTAACTAGCACAACACTGCTTATACTGAAATGTAATGTGACAGTAGATGTTTTATTTTTATATAATATAATAATATATATATAATATAATATAATAATATATATATAATATAATATATAATGAGGAGTAGGGTATTATCTGCAGAGGCGCACTGCCGTCTCTGTGATGTTTACACGTTCATATTTTTTTTTAAATAAATGTTTATTAGCAACGCCGAGCTTTCAAACCATTGCGTTTCTCTGTCCAAGACCCTCGTGCAACTGTGAGTACCTTTGAAATGTCTCTGCGATACTTGTATAATGAACGTTTCGCGTGGGACCAGTTCTTCAGAGTTAAAATAGGGTGGTTTCCTCTATGGGGGAGCGAGGGACTGTGGATTCACTCGGCCAAACCTTGTTGGCGTGCGTCACAGTCACGAAAGGGGCCAGGATTTGAGCTGCTTGGGAATAAATAGGCTGGACGTGGCCGGTGTGTGACATGGTAAGTGAAGGGATTATGAAGTGAAGGCTGGGTAGCGGATGAATTTAGAACGGTGATTAATCTTGAGCCAAACTACGTCTGCATTAAACGGTTTTAATGCACACCGGCTGCCGGCCAATCGGAGAAGAGTATTCAGCCAGGCCGTGGTATTATAATTAGGTTTATGAGCTGAGAAGCAGAGTGGTAAAAACTGTCCTGACAGGGCTATTTCACGTCAGTAGAACTTCAGCAGTCTTACCTAGAACGCCCCGTTATCCACCGTCAACACCACCACCACCCAGTGCCACGTGTTCACTTCCATTCATGTTGAGGACCATGTCTAAATATGATACTTCTGAAGTATAGTTTAGTTTAGTTTAGTTTATTCGGATCCCCATTAGCCATTGCCACAGGCATAGGCTACTATTACTGGGGTCCACACAAATCAATACAATACAATAAAAGTTCACCAATCACACATACCCATCTACTCAATCATGTTTCAAGGCATATATGTTCACTTAAAACATAACAATACATCTCAATACAATATACAAATATATTAAAAATCTAAGTTCAACAATCACCCATCTTCTCAATCACCCACTATGTTTACTTAACTGACAGTACCACTCTTTCTTATATGATTTTTAAGGTGTTTTTTAAATGTCTGTTTGTCTTCAACCCTAGTTAGTGCAGGTGGTAAGGAATTCCATGCAGTCATGGCTCTATACATCACAGTCCTTTTATAGTATATAGTATAAACAACCTATACAGATATAGTGTTCTTTATACTGTACCATGGCCTGGGTGTGAATACTCTTTTCTGATTGGGTGGCAGGTGTGCGTTAACATTTTATTTTAATACACACGTAGTTGGGCTCAAGATGATCAGCACTAACAAACTGCAATGACATAATGTGACCAGCCGTGGATAGTAGGGACTTGTTGAGGCAACGTCACATTTTACATATTATGAAAGTACAGATTCATACCTTCAAAATAAGCCATCGCTTGAACATTTTGGCGGGATACTTTTCAAGCTACTTCCTATGAATCATGGTGATATCACGAAATGTATTCAGAGAAAATGGCCTTGAAAGTTTCACACTTACAGTGTTAAACAACTACAACCCTACCCAGAATGCACTGTAATCCTGCATGGCCCCTCTCTCTCTCTCTCTCTCTCTCTCTCTCTGGGTGCAATTATTAACACCTCTAGTGCGCAGACTCTTTTGTTATGACAACGACTCTGTCTTGTGGCACTGCCAACACACACCCAAGGAAAAGTCATGATAGTTTAGTGAAAGAGTTAACCTTCTGTAGTGTGCTAGTGAAAGAGTTAACCTTCTGTAGTGTGGTTTTCACATTTTCGCATTTTCTGACGCTTGTATATCGCCGGACTAAGTCGGGTTTGGTCACGTCGGGCCACATACATGTATCAAGCATGCAGTCAATGTACTCTGGTTTGCTGCCACGTGCCGTTGGTTAAGCTACAGTGGAAGAAAGTTCAGAATGCTTCCTTTCAAAAGAGACCAGACGCATGCCTCTGCTATAAGTGGTTCGAGAATAAAATCGCAAATGACTTTGGGTATGCAAATCGTCAGTCGTTTTATACAAAACTAGCCCCATTCTTGCCCGACGGATAAGAGGTTATAATAATAATGGCAAAGCGTCTTGCTTCGCCTATAATTGGACCGCATGGCACCTACAGGCGCTCGATGAGCAGGAACACGGCGCTCTGCTCTGGGTTTTTTATTATGTGCTGGTTAAATAAAGGTTTGATGATGAGAGCAGGTATTCTAGCCACGTCGGGGCCGTGGAGCGGGGGGGGGGGGGGGGGGGGGGGGGGGTAAGAAGATTCTTTCAGAGAACGCCGGCGCTCCCAGGAGGAGTCCAGGCGTGAGACGTATAACTATATCAATATCAACACGCGATAACCCTCCTGAATACAAGGTGAGCGCCTCGACATTATACAAACACAGCGGTTAAACGCCTCGCATCAAACACTCTCTTTCGGTGCGTCTACGTCCGCGCCGGGCGCTGTATTATTTATAGAACTCTTTACTTGCTCTCGGAAACGCTATGACACGATAACGTGGACGAAAGGGCAGCGGATGTGAATAATTGCCGTTTTGAATTAAGCTACAGGTGCGCCGGCGGGTTTAGCACGTCGAGGCCGCAGAGCAAAGAGGAAAGAACGCATTAAAAATGAAAAACAGTCAGAGAGCCTGAGACGGGAAATAAAATGAACCTGCCTTTTGAAGAGTGCCTGGAGTTATAACGAGGACGAGGAAACCACCACCACCTGGAGACGGATTGATTGATTGATTGATTGAAATTGTTATTAACAGATTGCAGAATGGGTACAGTGCAGTACAGCTCAATACACACAATGCTTAAGGGGATGCAGACCAGAGAAAGACTTTCGTCTTGTTTACATCAGGGTCCCCCATTTTCAACACATCATAACATATATGACATACATGACATACAGATAGACAGTACTGCTACATCTATACATTTATGACATACCAGATTTACAAATACAGTACTGTTTTTGATACAAGAAGAGTTTAAAAAAGAGAGTATATACATTTGACGAAGAAACTGTACATTGGAGGAGGTTGGTAGGTAGGAGGTTGGTAGGTGGGGTGGAGGGGGGGGGGTTGGGTGGGTGGGTGGGGTGGGTGGGGTGGGGGGGGGGACTGTACATTTGAGGTGGTTGGGTGGGTGGGGTGGGGTTGGGTAGGTGGGGTGGGGGGTAACTGTACATTGGATTATCGACGAAACCTTACTTGGTCCCAAGAAGAGGGTCTCGTGTATTATTGGGTTTAATAGGACATTTACTGTACATTGGAGGGGGTTGGGTGACGTGGGACGGAGGCGGGGGAGGGGAGCGTAAGAGCAGCCGACATCCCTGCCCAAACAGGAAGTCAACCGCTGCTAACTATACTTGTATTATTTTACCTTAACATATTGAATAAATCATATTATATTATTGTTCGCTGCTGCTGCCCGACTCTGGAACTGCTAGTCATTTGTAAATGTGCTATACAAATAAAACTGACTTGACTTGACGTGACTTGATATCTTTCGTCTCTTTTATAAATAAAAACTGAAAATGAGTTAATTGAATTTCACAGCCTCTGTGCATCTTTGTTTATTCACCGTGTCACCATGGAAACGATGACGAACGCAGCCGCAAAGGTACGCTTGCGTAGGAGTGTGAACATAGTAAACGGTAAACGGGGCTTTTATCCAAAAGCGCTTCACAATTTTTTTGTTCCTCACATTTTACCCACTCACTCACACATCACTCACACACCGACGGCGAGGTGCCGACCTGCTCATCCTGGGAGCAGTTAGTTAGGGGTTAAAAGTGTCTCGCTCAAGGACACTTCGACACGCTAACCCGGGAGGAGCGGGAATCGAACCCGGGAATCGAATGGATTACCAGACGACTGAGCCACTTACAAAATGTAAGTAATAAAATTGTAAAGCGCTTTGGATAAAAAGCCGTTACATAGATGCACCATTTACCGTTTATCATTCATGTAGTATGTGCTCAGCTTCTGGCAGAGAGCGTTCCTATACAACACTATTAACGTGATACACGGGCATTTACATTCAATTAAGCGGCACAGGGTTCATTACCGTCCCGCCATTTATATAAAGCGCCGATGCACTCTGTCAACACTTAATTTGTGGGCAAGAATGTAAATGACCTCTCCGAGGATACATTAAACCCAAGGAGTCCCACTCTCCCGCTCTGCCCAGACAATCATAAAAATGACTTGAGCAATGAATAAAAACCCACCTGTCATAAAAGGAGGAATCTGCACCTCTGTGAGGGGGGAGGGGGGGGGGTGGATTTGCATATAAATTAACAGCGCCATGAGGCCTAAGATATAAACAGCTTACGGAGGCTTGGCTCTGCCTCTAGACTCTCTCAGTGTCGACGGGATCTATAATCTCACCTTACGTTCTCTCTCCACAACTCTCTTTCTCTCCCCTATCTCTTTTATTTCATTTGAAGTCCGTCTTAGATTTTGTATTGATCTTTCGTCCTCTGTCGGCCAAGGCCCCCCGCCCCCCTCGCCACCGTCCTCCTCCGTTCCCTTATTTAAAGACCGTCGAGTCCTCTTTTTCCTAGCGTGTCAGATGTCAACAGAGAGAGCAATACCTTCCTCCCACCTGAAGATCGAAGCGTCTAAATACCAATCAAGTCGAGTAAAAATATAAAGCTGTCGAGCTGTGCGTCGGAATGAATGAAACGGATGAACGGAGAGAGAGAGAGAGAGAGAGAGACACACACACAGAGACAGATCAAAGAGAGAGAGAGAGACAGAGATAGAGAGAGAGACCAGAGGGGTAATTTGAAGGGGTGGGTGATTACAATTCTGAGACACATACAGTAAGTAATCTCCAGGTTACATTAGTCAGCGGCGTGTTTCAAGTTGTTTCTCTCGTTTCCATTTGAAGGACCAGCCCTTGGCGGTAATTACAGGGGGTTAGAACATCGCCCATTCATTCACACAACAAGCACTGGCTGCCAGACCAAAAAAAAAGAAAATAATTTGAAATCTTCTCACCCAGAAACAGAACACATACGCTCCTTCTCATTTCAATGAAAAGCTTTTGGTTCAGGCTTTTTTATTCAAACTCTCACACTCGCTCGGTTGATCTCATTTCCTATCCGTGCTTCTGTCCCCGTGTTGAACATCAGCCTTGGCATTTTGGCCACACGAATATAAACAGCCTCTCTGATGCTGATCGGAGGCGTTAATTAGCGTCGACGCTGGAGACCTGTTTTCATTCTGTCACTTCACTCCCAGATGATGTGTGTACACGCGTGTGTGTGCATATGTGTGCGTACAGTATGTGTGTGTGCATATGTGTGCATGTGCGTGTCCATGTGCGTGTGCGTGCAGTCACTGACACAGTCCAATGCAAGACGACGACTTGTGTGTGTGTGTGTGTGTGTGTGCGTGTGCGTGTGCGCCATCTGCGGACGGGTGTGTGATAGATAGATAGATAGACAGACAGACAGACAGACAGACAGACAGACAGACAGACAGACAGACAGACAGACAGACAGACAGACAGACAGACAGACAGACAGACAGACAGACAGACAGACAGACAGACAGACAGACAGACAGACAGACAGACAGACAGACAGACAGACAGACAGACAGACAGACAGACAGACAGACAGACAGACAGACAGACAGACAGACAGACAGACAGACAGACAGACAGACAGATAGATAGATAGATGCCATCCTTATCTCCAAGAGGCCCTCCGACTCCAGCAGCCCTCAGTTCGACCTTGGAGTCGTCCAGGAACGTCTCCAGCCACGTCGATTTAAATTTGATTTGAGTAGAGTGAATTATAACTCTACTGATTTGATTTGAGTGGAGTGAGTTTTAACAACTCCGTCCAAATGACTGAATGCATTAGTCCAAGTGTCCAAGTGTCTTGAGTGTGGCTCAAGGATCAGACTCAACGCCCACGAGAAGTGGCACGAACGGTGTGTGTGTGTGTGTGTGTGTGTGTGTGTGTGTGTGTGTGTGTGTGTGTGTGTGTGTGTGTGTGTGTGTGTGTGTGTGTGTGTGTGTGTGTGTGTGTGTGTGTGTGTGTGTGTGTGTGTGTGTGTGTGTGTGTGTGTGTGTGTGTGTGTGTGTGTGTGTGTGTGTGTGTGTGTGTGTGTGTGTGTGTGTGTGTGTGTGTGTGCGCCCCCGCCCCCCCACTGCATGCTGGGAGTCAGATGGAGGAAGCGCCGTGTGCCAGGTCTGTCTGAGGGCTTTATTCTTTATTCACTCAGAGCGGAGGAGCGGGAACAGGAGCCAATCTGTCCGCTTGTCTGACGGCACGGGGAATGGAGTCGCTAGTTCCACCTTTAATCAAACTCCACTGTGAGACCTGCGGTGTGTGTGTGGTGTGTGTGTGTGTGTGTGTGTGTGCGTGTGTGTGTGTGTGTGTGTGTGTGTGTGTGTGTGTGTGTGTGTGTGTGTGTGTGTGTGTGTGTGTGTGCGTGCGTGCGTGCGTGTGTGTGTGTGTGTGTGTGTGTGTGTGTGTGTGTGTGTGTGTGTGTGTGTGTGTGTGTGTGTGTGTGTGTGTGTGTGTGTGTGTGTGTGTGTGTGTCTGCTACTGACGGAAGCTGAGGTGCTATCTGGTGTAATTAGAAAGCTTCGCTGACGGAAGCCGTTCTGACAAGGACCCCGGTTTCCTGGTGTCAAATAATGTAATTATGGCCCATATACACACCTGTCACAGTGTGTGTGTGTGTCGTGTGTGTGTGTGTGTGTGTGTGTGTGTGTGTGTGTGTGTGTGTGTGTGTGTGTGTGTGTGTGTGTGTGTGTGTGTGTGTTCAAGTTTCTTTAATAGTTCTCATACAGAAGTACAGAATACTTTTATACAAAATGCTTCTTACTGTTACGCTCCAGAGACAAGATAAGTATGAAATAAAATAACATAGTAAAATTAGAAGTAAAAAAATGAGGTCACAGTGTTCAGTTTAGACATATGTACAATGTTCGATGCAGAATAGACGTAGTTACCATACAATATACAATACTGTGCAGTGTACTAATATACAATACTATATAGTGCAAGGCAGAAATGGAGAAATGGGACGAGGTGCAATTTAGGTACAATTCACAGTAGGTGTACGAGTTGTAGTGCAAATCCTTTATCAATAAATATAAAGTGTAAGTGTGTTTGTGTGATCTAAAGTGTGGAGAGTGGGTGCTGCAGTGTGTTGTTTGTTTTGAGTGAGTGTGTGTGCTGTGGGTGTGTGTGTGTGTGTGTGTGTGTGTGTGTGTGTGTGTGTGTTGTGTGTGTGTGTGTGTGTGTGTGTGTGTGTGTGTGTGTGTGTGTGTGTGTGTGTGGTGTGTGTGTGTGTGTGTGTACTGAGTCACTGGGTTAAACACACACGGGCCTTCTTCTTCACAGTACAGCGCCTGGAGAGATCCAAGTTCGCATACTGCACTGTGTCCATTGGGAAGCAAACGTGCCCACACACTCACTTTTTATACGGTAAGTGATATTATTTATAATAGCGTTCACTGCCAGACTTGGGAGCAAATCACGCCACTTTTTGCGAAGGCTATCTCGGCCTGGAGCTGCCTATTTTCCCCAAACAAATCATATACCGTTTATAAGATCTATTTTCTGGTGTTCCAACGAAACCTCAATCGAGAAAATCCGTCCATAGATTCTGGCTGTACAGGACGAAATGTAAGGGAGCGTCCTTATTGCATAATACTACTGTACTATACTGTAACTTTTCCCACGACGACACACCCCTCTTGACAATTTAGGCACTGTGCCAGTGAAGCTATTTTATAATTGACGAATACACTTTAAACATTCACCCTTTAACACTCACTTTAAACACTCACTTTAAACATTCACCTTTAACACTCACTTTAAACACTCACTTTAAACATTCACCTTTAACACTCACTTTAAAACACTCACTTTAAACATTCACCTTTAACACTCACTTTAAACATTCACGTTAGACACTACACTCACTTTAAAACATTCACCTTAGACACTTTAAACACTCACTTTAAACACTCACTTTAAACATTCACCTTTAACACTCACTTTAAACACTCACTATTTAAACACTCACTTTAAACATTCACCTTTAACACTCACTTTAAACACTCACTTTAAACATTCACCTTTAAACACTCACTTTAAACATTCACGTTAGACACTACACTCACTTTAAACATTCACCTTAGACACTTTAAACACTCACTTTAAACACTCACTTTAAACATTCACCTTTAACACTCACTTTAAACACTCACTTTAAACACTCTCACTTTAAACATTCACCTTTAACACTCACTTTAAACACTCACTTTAAACATTCACGTTAGACACTACACTCACTTTAAACATTCACCTTAGACACTTTAAACACTCACTTTAAACACTCACTTTAAACATTCACGTTAGACACTACACTCACTTTAAACATTCACGTTAGACACTACACTCACTTTAAACATTCACCTTAGACACTTTAAACACTCACTTTAAACATTCACGTTAGACACTTTAAACACTTTAACACTACACCATATTTCATCTATTTATTACTAAAAGATTTGCACTACATCTCTACAAAATTTTTGCATTTTGTTGCATTTTGTACTTTAGTTTTGTATATTGTATATTTTGTATAGCGTTTGGTTTTTATCCTTTTTAACTTTTTGTTACTGTATGAAGCACAATCTCAGGAGGCTCATACAGAACCAAGCATTTCACTGTAACGTACCTTATATATGTGACAAATAAAACAAAACTTGAAACTTGAACATGAGGTTATACTGTATGTTGTACACTTCGACAAGCTTCACCGACCACGGTGTTGTTTTCCTTCGTGTTCACAGCGTCAGCAGCTCGTCTCGTCCGCCACGCAGCCGCTGGCGGTGATTCTAAAGACGGTGTCTCACGTCACTGGAGCTGTGATCCGCCTCTCTGTAATTAAAATCAAGTCTTTTTATGGACTACACACGCCTGGGGAATCTCCATGCTGTTCCAGTCGCCAAGCTGGGAGGTGGTTGAGGGAGGGAGGGAGAATGTCCTTTGTTCCACATCTAAGCACGCAGAACAAAGAACCACAAACGAATGCAGCGATAAGCGAGTGTTAGTTGGAAGATTGTGTGATCTTAACAGTGCTTGTTGATTGGTTGATTGAAGGATTGTGTGATCTTAACAGTGCTTGTTGATTGGTTTTGACAGCCATCTCCCAGCAGGGTACTCACGGGACCAAAAGGCCACGTAGGAAGATGATAGAGTAGACGGATGGCACTCTGATGGTTGGCCACATTAAATCATTACCAAGTAATGATGCCATCAATGGTAATACTAGCGTACTGATGCTTGTATGCATTTTGTCACAACCAATTCCATGAAATAGACTAGGCTAGAACGGAACAGAAGAGAAGAGAAGAGAAGAGAAGAGAAGAGAAGAGAAGAGAAGAGAAAGAGAAGAGAAGAGAAGAGAAGAGAAGAGAAGAGAAGAGAAGAGAAGAGAAGAGAAGAGAAGAGAAGAGAAGAGAAGAGAAGAGAAGAGAAGAGAAGAGAGAATAGAATCTATTGGAATATAATAGCTTTACTCCCCTCCCTCTGTGGAATTACCAGGGAGCTTGCTTAGAAAAAAAAGTAAATTGAAGAATGAATCATATATTAGGCTAATAACTTTATATATTAAGTTGAGAATTAAATTAATCAGTGATATTTGATTCCATGCAATCTGATCGATTAGAGTTTGCTCTGAGATGAAGGTTGGAGAGATATAATGATGGGAGAGAGACTCTTTAATGAATTGAGGAGGAGTGTGAGAGAGAGGGGATAATATATTGAACAGTCATCATTCCTGCTGCCATTATAGACTTGGCACAGCATACAACGGCATCAGCTCTCTCTCTATTTCTCCCATCTCTTCTCCTCTCTTTCTTTCTCTCCCTCTCTGAATTGCATGTTACTGAGAAAAAGAGAACAGGAGCGAGAGAAAGGCAACTTTCTGTGACATCGATCAGTGATAATTGGATAAAATAGTGTGTGTGTGTGAGAGAGAGAGAGAGAGAGAGAGAGTTTCATGTGTTCGTGCATGTGTGTGTGAGCGATGAGAGAGTGAGAGAGAGAGAGAGAGAGAGAGTGAGAGAGAGAGAGAGAGAGTGAGAGGAGAGAGAGAGAGAGAGAGAGAGAGTCTATGTGTGTGTGAGAGAGTGAGAGAGAGTGGTTTGAGAGAGTGAGGTTTGAGAGAGATTGGTTTGAGAGGAGAGGGTTGGAGTGAGGAGATACAGTATTTAGGTTTGAGAGAGATAGAGACAGATATGTTTGAGAGAGAGAGGGAGAGATACGTTTGAGAGAGAGAGAGAGATAGGTTTGAGAAAGAGGTTTGAGGGAGAGATACAGGTATATAGGTTTGAGAGAGATAGTGAAGCATTATGTTTGAGAGAGAGAGAGAGGGAGAGATACGTTTAGGAGAGAGAGAGGTAGGTTTGAGAGAGATAGAGAAGATTGTTTGAGAGGAGTGGGAGAGATACGGTTTAGGAGAGAGGTGTTGGTGTTGAGAGAGAGTGTGAGACTGATATGTTTTGAGAGAGAGTGGGAGAGTACGTGTGTGAGAGGAGGAGAGTGAGAGTTAATGTTATTGTGTTGATGTGATTGTGTCAATGGATATGTATTCCCTTTATGTGTGCAAATGAGTATTTGCTTTGAATGCTACGTGTGAACATGTGCATACGTAGTGTGTGTCTGGGAGTGTGCTGTGTGTGTGCATTGTGAGTGTGTGTGTGTGTGTGTGTGTGTGTGACTGTACTGTACGTGGTGTGTGTTGTATCTACATATTACACAACATGAAGTAGGCATGCTATCGATGCACTCGGGGGGATAATGAGGACATTATGAGGTGAGAGATCAAGTGTGTCTGTGAGACATGGCCCCTGGGACTGTGTGTGCGTCTGTGTGTGTGTGTGTGTGCGTCTGTGTGTGCGTCTGTGTGTGAGAGTGAGAGTGAGTGTTAATGGCTAATTGTTGTGCTTCATATACCACTCTATTTCAAATATCCTCCACACTCAGTTGTGATGGCTCCTCTGCAGAAGCAACACAGGCTGCAAAACTAATGTTAGCTGAGTGCAAACACACACCAGTAGCTGATACTGAGGAACTAGCTTTAGAGACACATCCAATCAAATCAAATCTAATTTATTTGTAAGGCCCGACAACACACGTTAATGTCCCCATGGGCCGGACACGTCTTCTTTAAGGCCCGACAACACACGTTAATGTCCCCATGGGCCGGACACGTCTTCTTTAAGGCCCGGACAACACACGTTAATGTCCCCATGGGCCGGACACGTCTTTTTTAAGGGCCACGACAACACACGTTATGTCCCCATGGCGGACACGTCGTCTTAAGGCGACTTAGCAACACACGTTTAATGTCCCATGGGGCCGGACACGTCGTCTATAGAGCCGTTGAACTACTTAAGAGTTGGAAATGGTCCGATTTGGACGGACGTCTTCTTTAAGGCCCGACAACACACGTTAATGTCCCCATGGGGCGGACACGTCTTCTTTAAGGCCCGACAACACACGTTTAATGTCCCATGGGCCGGACACTCTTCTTTAATGGCCCGACAACACACGTTAATGTCCCCATGGGGCCCGGACACACGTCTTCTTAAGGCCCGACAACACACGTTAATGTCCCCATGGGGCCGGACACGTCTTCTTTAAGGCCCGACAACACACGTTAATGTCCCCATGGGCCGGACACGTCTTCTTAAGGGCCCGGCAACACACGTTAATGTCCCCATGGGCCGGACACGTCTTCTTTAAACAAGTCAAGAAGAAACATCACAATAAATCAAGAACAAAGACAAAAACACCAGGAAAATCCAAAATAAAATTGTAAAATAAATAGATAAAATGAATGCAACACTCCCACTGGATGGGCGTTTAGCTGCAGGGGTTGAAGATCTAGAAAAAAATTCTGATTGGGTGACTGGAACACGGATATGCGACGAAAAGAAGCACCCGTTTCCAAGTCCTTCAGCAGGTTGTGTGATCTGCACGGTGTCAGCCAGCTAATCACCCCGACCCACCAGAGTGTGTGATTCAACACAAACTACCATTGATCTCATTCTGCTGACCTCTGACAAGTCCAGGATCTCCAGTAAAGGGGTTATAGCGTGCGGGTTAAGCGATCATTATCTGTGATTCCTGTACTCGCAAAAAGCTAAAACAAAAAGGCCAGCTGTCACATGTAATTCTTATGTAATATTCAAAATGTTCCCAGATACTGGATTGTGGGTTTTCATTATAGCTGTAAGCCATGATCATCAAGATTGAAAGAAAATAAAGGAAATATTTCACTCCGTGTGTAATGAATCTAATTAATATATGATTTTCACTTGTTGAATTGAATTATTGAAATAAATGAACTTTTCCTCGATATTCT
>NC_140167.1:6761626-6765876 GCF_963971535.1 Notolepis coatsorum | reverse complement strand
TGTATGTGTGTGTGTCTGTGCACATGTGTGCTTGTGTGTCGAGAGTTCAGTGTTCAATGTTCTGATGGCCTGGGGAAGAAGCTGAGCCTTACGCACAAATCTCAATGTTCTGATGGCCTGGGGAAGAAGCTGAGCCTTACGCACGAATCTCAATGTTCTGATGGCCTGGGGAAGAAGCTGAGCCTTACGCACAAATCTCAATGTTCTGATGGCCTGGGGGAAGAAGCTGAGCCTTACGCACGAATCTCAATGTTCTGATGGCCTGGGGGAAGAAGCTGAGCCTTACGCACGAATCTCAATGTTCTGATGGCCTGGGGGAAGAAGCTGAGCCTTACGCACGAATCTCAATGTTCTGATGGCCTGGGGGAAGAAGCTGAGCCTTACGCACGAATCTCAATGTTCTGATGGCCTGGGGAAGAAGCTGAGCCTTACGCACGAATCTCAATGTTCTGATGGCCTGGGGGAAGAAGCTGAGCCTTACGCACGAATCTCAATGTTCTGATGGCCTGGGGGAAGAAGCTGAGCCTTACGCACGAATCTCAATGTTCTGATGGCCTGGGGGAAGAAGCTGAGCCTTACGCACGAATCTCAATGTTCTGATGGCCTGGGGGAAGAAGCTGAGCCTTACGCACGAATCTCAATGTTCTGATGGCCTGGGGAAGAAGCTGAGCCTTACGCACGAATCTCAATGTTCTGATGGCCTGGGGAAGAAGCTGGGAAGAATATAATTTAACTATCTAACTAAATGAAATATATATGCACAGTATTCACAGTGTCACATAAGGTGCAGTATGCTTCAGGTAGTGTATTGTCCTCCTTGGGTTCCTATAAGTCCAAGGTCAATGTCTGACTAGGCATTTACAGCTGTTCCAATGTAAACGTGCCTTCCTCCTCCTCCGTGCACTTTCGCCCCCCGCTCTGAAGTCGGACTCGGTGTGGACGGCCACGCGCGCTGTTCTCGCACGAAGCCCGCCCGGGACTCGTGCGTTAGTCTCTCTGTTCTTCTACCTCGCGAGGGGGAGGAGCGGTCCGTTCAGTTCAGAGAGAGTCGGGAGAGCCTCGCGGACTGAAATGTCGGCGTCACGACAGACGGCAGCCCGCCCGCCCGCCTGCCCGCCCGCCTGCACGCCCGCCCGCCCGCCGGCCCGCTTTCTCATTTGCCGGCTGTCACTTCCTGACCCACTTAGCCACGTCTGTTCCCATCAGGCGGAGTGTTTCTCTTGACACGTCGTCCGCGGACTCCGCTCTGCGCTCGTCACGATACGCTGTAATCACGCTGACGGGGGGGGGTATCTCCTCTATAAACAGAGATTACGTGCGTTCCATTTATCCCCACGTCGATGTGCCTCCAGTTACAATACTACTCTGTAGTAGGCCGTATGCTGCCGGCAACCTTCTTTGCATCACGGTAAGCAGGCCGGAACACTAAAGTCTGCATTTGTTGCATCTACAGTAGGGATGAGTTCGAATTTTCACATTTTCGAATAGTCGTGCTCTAGTCTCCACATTCAATTTTAATGTCGGAGTCGAAAAATATATATATAATCTTTTTTATTAAAATTTTTTTTTTTAAGTGAAGCAAACCATTCTTATTTAATAAATGTTTTATATTTAGAGGCAGCCTAATTTTCATAGCCTAGTTGATCTAAAAGATGCACATGCTACTGTTTCAGTTTGTTTATTAAAACCGGTTGATAGGCCAATGCAATGCTGTTATTATTATAGGCTACGATACGATGGTGAATGGTGTCATTTACAGTAGATTTATTGTTGGTCAGCTGAGCCGATCAACGTTCTGAAGGATTTTCGGAAGTGCCTATTTATGTGCAATACCCTTTGATTTTAATGATCCATTCTATTAAAAAGAATAACTGAAATTAACTGAAACTGAACATTTGAACTGAATTTAACATCCCTAGTGCTCACCTTCCAAGTTGGTGGCCTTTGTTCAGTACGGATCGACGTAGCTCTAAGGGCTGGAGGCTGGATACAGTACAGCGGTGCATCGCAATCATTTAGAATATCGAGGAAAAGTTAATTTATTTCAGTAATTCAATTCAACAAGTGAAAATCATATATTATATAGATTCATTACACACGGAGTGAAATATTTCCTTTATTTCTTTCAATTTTGATGATCATGGCTTACAGCTAATGAAAACCCACAATCCAGTATCTGGGAACATTTGAATATGACATAAGATTACAGCTGGCCTTTTTGTTTTAGCTTTTTGCGAGTACAGAATCACAGATAATGATCGCTTAACCCGCATGCTATAACCCCTTTACTGGAGATCCTGGACTTGTCAGAGGTCAGCAGAATGAGATCAATGGTAGTTTGTGTTGAATCACACACTCTGGTGGGTCGGGTGATTAGCTGGCTGACACCGTGCAGATCACACAACCTGCTGAAGGACTTGGAAAACGGGTGCTTCTTTTCATCGCATATCCGTGTGCCAGTCCCCAATCAGAATTTTTTTCTACATCTTCAACCCCTGCAGCTAAACACCCATCCAGTGGGAGTGTTGCATTCATTTAATTTATTTATTTTACATTTTATTTTTTTGGATTTCCTGGTGTTTTTGTCTTTGTTCTTGATTTATTGTGATGTTTTCTTCTTGACTTGTTTAAAGAAGACGTGTCTGGCCCGCGTGATTACCAAAGGTAGCCGCATTTCTGGCAGACGCTCTCTGATTGGCCGACGTCAGTTTCTACACTGGTTAAGCTTAGGCACTCTTCGAAGTTGGTTAAGGTTAGAGTTTGTCTTAGAGCATGGCGATAGAACGCCAGGTAGTTTGCAGGCTGTTTTACGTGGAAATGGGCAAAGACACAGCTCTTCACGCTATTGGGCGCACATGTCACATGACCAGAAACGTCTGCCAGAAATGCGGCTACCTTTGGTATGGACGTGTCTGGCCCATGGGGACATTAACGTGTGTTGTCGGCAGGGCCGCCTCAGGGGGTGTGCGAGCAGTGCGGTCGCACAGGGCCTCGCGGGAAGGGGGGCCTCGCAAAAAAAATATATATATATATATTTTTTTTTTATTAATTTTTTTTATTTTTTTTTTATTTATTTTTTTATTTTTTTGCGAGGCCCCCCTTCCCGCGAGGCCCTTTTTCATCACAGACCTAAAATCTAGTTTTGCTTATATGCTAATATATTTCACATTAGACACGTTTGTAGAATGTGTCTGACTTGTTCTGGGCTCTGCGGCTCTGCAGATACACTATTGGAGGCAGCTCTGAGGCTCTGCAGCAGAATTGGTTTCAATGAGGGGAGGGGTTACAGGTAAGGTTGCGTCTGACTATTCCGTGCGTGCAGCATTGGAGGTTATCCCAGCCAAGGTGAAGAGGACATCGTTCGGCAGATGGACTGAAGATGAAAGTTGTTGCATGTTAGACAGTTCAGTCAGGCTAGCCATCCCGGCTAAAGACAGGGACAGCTAGTTAGCTTTAGCTACGTTATAATATTGAGTGCTAACGTGTGGTTCAGTCGGGATAGCCATGATGATGTCATCATGTCGGCTAGTAGCTAGCTTAGCTAAAGGCTAACTAGCGTTAGCTAACCTATTCAGAGGAGCGAGGCGAGGCGAGTGGATGTCTTTTCAAAAGAAGGAGAAGAGAACTTGTGAGCAGATAAATCTGTTAGGCAGCAATACGCCGAAAGGTGTCCAGTCTGCCGGAAAGTACTCGAAGAAGAAGAAGAAGAAGAAATTACACCGTGGGCCAAGTCTCCTTCCAACTTTACCATTGGCGCCGGCCGCGCCGCATTCATTGATACTGCGTTATGGTGAGTCAACCTATGATTATATACCCGCCGTGGACCTGTCCTGACCTATCTATCTTTCTCTCTCTCTGGAGCCAAACTGGTCGACTAGCTAATATATAGTACTACTAGTAGCTAACTGTGTGTGCCTGGTGAGAGCACCTGGCTGTATGTAGACAGTAGCCGCATAGCTTGTTAGCTGTTAGCTAACGCAGAAGCAAGCTATGCGGCTACTACATGCAGCCAGGTGCCTGATTGAGCTAACTGTTAGCCAGTTAGCTGTTTAGCGTCAGCTGGGAACGTTCGTTTGATGCTATCAGTTAGCCTTGAGAATAGCAGGCCCTGGCACTCTGACTACGACATCATCTTTGACAGAAGATGTAGTCGGGCCTGCACCATGACAAGGCTCTGGCCATAGCTTTGTCCCGACAGCGAGAGGCCTTTCGTCAACGTGGAGACCTGTGTTGCGGCCTTTCGCCCTGCG
>NC_140167.1:6741626-6756626 GCF_963971535.1 Notolepis coatsorum | reverse complement strand
TGTGTCGTCGCGGGAAAAGTTACAGTATAGTACAGTAGTATTATGCAATAAGGACGCTCCCTTACATTTCGTCCTGTACAGCCAGAACCTATCGACGGATTTTCTCGATTGAGGTTTCGTTGGAACACCAGAAAATAGATCTTATAAACGCTATATGATTTGTTCGGGGAAATAGGCAGCTCCAGGCCGAGATAGCCTTCGCAAAGTGCCGTGATTTGCTCCAATGTCTGGCAGTGAACGCTATTATAAATATATCACTTACCGTATAAAAAGTGAGTGTGTGGCACGTTTGCTTCCCAACGGACTCAGTCAGTGAGCGAACCTGGATCTCTCCAGGCGCTGTACTGTGGAGAAGAAGGCCGCGTGTGTGTTTAACCCAGTGACTCAGTACACACACACACACACACACACACACACACACACACCACACACACACACACACACACACACACACACACACACACACCACACACGCACACACGACACACACACACTGTGACAGGTGTGTATATGGGCCATAATTACATTATTTGACACCAGGAAACCAGCTCCTTGTCAGAACGGCTTCCGTCAGCGAAGCTTTCTAATTACACCAGATAGCACCTCCGCTTCCGTCAGTAGCAGACACACACACACACACACACACACACACCACACACACACACACACACACACACACACACACACACACACCACACACACACACACACGCACACACACACACACACATACACACACACACACACACACGCACACACACACACGCACACACACACATACCTACACACACACACACACACACACCGCAGGTCTCACAGTGGAGTTTGATTAAAGGTGGAACTAGCGACTCCATTCCCTGTGCCGTCAGACAAGCGGACAGATTGGCTCCTGTTCCCGCTCCTCCGCTCTGAGTGAATAAAGAATAAAGCCCTCAGACAGACCTGGCACACGGCGCTTCCTCCATCTGACTCCCAGCATGCAGCGGGGCGGGGCGGGGGCGCGCACACACACACACACACACACACTCACACACACGCACGCACGCACGCACACACACACACACACACACACACACACACGCACGCACACACACACACACACCTACACACACACACGCACCCACACACACAGACACACACACACACACACACACCCACACACACACTCTTTCATTTAAACACATTTAATTTAAATCTAACTTAAAATCATAGGGTAGTTCGTGCCACTTCTCGTGGGCGCTGAGTCCCATCCTTGAGCCACACTCAAGACACTTGGACACTTGGACTAATGCTTTCAGTCATTTGGACGGAGTTGTTAAAACTCACTCCACTCAAATCAAATCAGTAGAGTTATAATTCACTCTACTCAAATCAAATTTAAATCGACGTGGCTGGAGACGTGTTGCCAAAACTAATTCCTGGACGACTCCAAGGTCAACGCAGAGAGCTGCTGGAGTCGGAGGGCATCTTGGAGATAAGGATGGCATGCGGCCCCCCCCCCACCCCATCCCCCCTCCCACGTGTTGGTGATGGCAGCTAATTAGTATGCATACTGGAGGGGTTGAGCCAAGAAGACTGCCTCGTCACCAGCGGCACGGTGGTGTAGTGGTTAACACTGTCGCCTCACAGCAAGAAGGTCCAGGGTTCGATTCCCGCTTGGGGACCAGGTTTCCATGATGCCAGGTACCCAGGTGGGGTATCTCCCAGGCCTTTCTGTGTGGAGTTTGCATGTTCTCCCCGTGCTCGCAAGGGTTTCCCCCCCGATAGGATAAACCCAATGGAAAAACATGCACAACAACAGATCGCTAACGCTGTGGCGTCCTTGACGAAGACGGACATGAGCACTTGGATTGGTCCCCTGGCGCGGCTCACGTTGACGCCTGTCTGCTCCCGGCTGCCCTTGGGGGGGAAGGACGATGGGATGGGTTAATTGCAGATACGAATTGCATGCATGCATCGCATGTGTGCCGATTGATGACCTCTGAGCAGGTCCTAAATTATTATAAGTCCCACCCCCCAGCTGACGGCATTGTATTCAGAGCCATGCCCCGCCCCTTCCTGTGCTGCAACGGTGGTTTCAGGACATTAACTCTTTCCTCCCTCCCTCCCTCCCTCCCTCCCTCCCTCCCTCCCTCCCTCCCTCCCTCCCTCCCTCCCTCCCTCCCGTCGAAGCGCATACTGTAGTCGACATGTGTCAACAAATGTACATGCCATTGTACCATTATTACTGTAAAAATGTAATAATAATAATAATAATAACTTTATTTGTATAGCACTTTTCATACAGAGGTTGCAGTTCAAAGTGCTTCACAACAGTAAAAAATACAGGCATAAGCGAGCATAAAAAGATAGACGGGTAGAATCACAGTGTTTCACATTAGGATCTAGCATCCCAATAGGCTCTCCGCTTACAGTTTTCAGTAACACAAATAGTAAAAATAGTTTAAAATGATTCAGTTTAAAAATAGTCAAAAAATTATAAAATAGAACGGACATAAAAAATACAGGCATGAGCGAGCATAGCAAGATATGGCAAATCACAGTGTTTCACATTAGGATCTAGCATCTTAATAGGCTCTCTATTCAGTAATACTCCTGTAGTTCATGAACAAATAATCACAGTGTTTCACATTTGGATCTAGCAAATAATAAGAATAAAATGATTCAGTTTAAAAATAGTCATAAATAATCCTGTATGCATCGTTGTTTAGTGTGTATGTGTGTTTATTGTGTTGTGTGTGTGTGTGTGTGTGGTTGTACTTCAGCTACTACTACTCTACAACTACCACTCCAGGACACAGTTAACCTAGATCTACTCTACTCTACAACTACCACTCCAGGACACAGTTAACCTAGATCTACTACTACTACAGCTACTACTACTCTACAACTACCAGGACACAGTTAACCTAGATCTACAACTACAACGCTACAACTACTACTACTCTACTCCAGGACACAGTTAACCTAGATCTACTCTACAACTACCACTCCAGGACACAGTTAACCTAGATCTACTACTACTCTACCCCAGGACACAGTTAACCTAGATCTACCAGGACACAGTTAACCTAGATCTACAACTACAACGCTACTACAACTCGGTGTGTGTGTGTCTGTGTGTGACTGTGTGTGTGTGTGTGTACAGCTACTACTACTCTACAACTACCAGGACACAGTTAACCTAGATCTACAACTACAACGCTACAACTACTACTACTCTACTCCAGGACACAGTTAACCTAGATCTACTCTACAACTACCACTCCAGGACACAGTTAACCTAGATCTACTACTACTCTACCAGGACACAGTTAACCTAGATCTACAACTACAACGCTACTACAACTCGGTGTGTGTGTGTCTGTGTGTGACTGTGTGTGTGTGTGTGTGTGTGTGTGTGTGTGTGTATGTCGGTGTGTGTGTCTGTGTGTGTGTGTGTGTGTGTGTATGTGTGTATGTCGGTGTGTGTGTGTGTGTTTGTGTGTGATTGTGTGTGTGTGTGTGTGTGACTGTGTGTGTGTGACTGTGTGTGTGTGCGTCACAACCCGCAGTGTTTCACATTTGGATCTAGCAATAAATAAGAATAGTTTAAAATGATTCAGTTTAAAAATAGTAATCAGTAAGAAGTAAAAAGTGCAATAACCGACACATGAATTTGATAGGCAGTGTAAAAGAGTAGGCAGGGTAAGAATAAATACAAGTTGTGTCAGGATATCCCTGATGTTTCCTCTTGCCACTAGGTGGTAGCAGATAACTATCAGTGAAATGCCTGAGCAAAGAGATAGGTTTTAAGCTGTTTTTTAAAGATGTCTAGCGAGTTGGCTTCCCTGATGTTTTGGGGTAGTTTGTTCCATAGTTTTGGGGCATAGTTGATAAAGGCTGCATTACCGATCCTCTTTTGACTGCTTCTGGGAGCCTCTAGTAGTCCAGCAGCTGATGATCGCAGTGTTCTTGCTGGTGTGTAATTTATTAGAGTGTTGGCGATGTAGCTAGGTCCCTGTCCATTTAGAGCTTTGTATGTAAGGAGAAGGACCTTAAAGTCAATTCTAAATGTTACGGGAAGCCAGTGTAAAGCGGCTAGGACTGGACTAATGTGCTCTCTCCTTTTGGTTCTAGTTAGCAGTCGGGCTGCAGAGTTTTGGATTAGCTGAAGCCTCTCTGTGGTTTTCTTAGGGAGACCTGTGAAAAGTGCATTACAGTAGTCTAACCGGCTAGATATGAATGCATGAATTAGCTTCTCAGCATCGTTCTGATTAATAAATGGTCGTACTTTTGCTATATTTCTGAGATGGAAGAACGATGTTTTCGTCACTTTGCTAATATGAGAATTGAAGTTCAGTTCTGAATCTATGATAACCCCAAGACTAGTGACCTCAGATTTGATCCAAGGGGTTAGTCCCCCCAGGTTCTTTATTAATGTTTCTTTTTTAGTTTTGGAGCCGATAATTAGAATTTCAGTTTTGTTCTCGTTTAGTTTCAGGAAGTTCTTACTCATCCATTTATTTATTGACAGTAAGCAGTCTGTAATGGAGCTAATCGCTGTATCATTTGGTTCAGCAGATATGTACAGTTGTGTATCATCCGCATAGCTATGGAAATCTACATTAAGTTCTCTGATGATATCACCCAGCGGTAACATGTAAAGGGAGAAGAGTAAAGGACCTAAGCAACTCCCTTGTGCAACTCCATAGTTGTTGTCGTATATATCAGACATGTGATCTCCTAGTTTAACATAGAATTTCCTCCCTCTGATGTATGTTTTAAACCAGCCCAGCACATGGTCTGAGAAACCGACATGGTTTTCAAGACGATCGATTAGAATATCATGATCGATTGTATCAAATGCTGCACTGAGATCCAACAGGATAAGGATGGAGATCTTATTCTCGTCAGAGTTTAGTCTGAGGTCACTGATTATTTTGGTGAGGGCAGTTTCAGTGCTGTGATATTTTCTGAATCCTGACTGAAATTCTTCTAAGATGTTGTTTTCTTCAAGAAAGGAATTTATTTGAACTGAAACTATCTTTTCAAGTACTTTACTAATGAATGGTAGGTTGGATATTGGACGATAATTTGCCATTTCATTACTATCCAAGTTAGGTTTTTTTAGTAATGGCTTTACAACTGCTGTTTTAAAGGCATCCGGGAAAATACCAGTCCTAAGGGAAGTGTTTATGATATCTAGCACAGGGCTTGAAACACTATTAAATACCCGTTTGAAGAAAGCTGTAGGTATAGGGTCAATGTCTGAGGTGGAGGAGTTACATTCTGAGACAGTTTTGCAGAGTACATCTAATGTGATGCATGTGAAACTTCTCATGGTTACATTGCACGGTTTGCCGCAATCAACTTTATTTCCATCATGAGTAATGCTGGCCCTGATCAAGGTTATTTTGTTGTTAAAGAATAGTGCAAGTTCTTCACACTTAACCGTTGATGACTGAGGAGGTGTAGGGGCAGTGTTGAGTAGTACATTAATAGTGGAAAAGAGGATTCTGGAGTTTCCAGCATTTTCTGTAATGATTTTAGAGAAGTAATCTTTCCTTGCTAAGCGGATGGTTTTATTATAAGCAGTTAAAGCATCTTTGTATATATCACAGCATATGGTGGTTTTTGTTTTTCTCCATTTTCGCTCCGCTGCACGACATTTCCTTTTTTCTTTGTTGACCGTATTATAGTTTAACCAGGGCGAGGCTCTAGTTTTCTTCAGTAGTAAAAATGTAATGATTGTAAAATGATTGTTTAATGAGACTATGAGCTGTATGTAGGGATGCTCGATATTGGCTTTTTTACCGATGTACCGATATTGTCCAACTCTTAATTTCCGATACCGATATCAACCGATATCAACTGATATCAACCGATACGATATATGCAGGGTTTCCCCCCCCCCCCCCCCCAAAAACTGAATAATTTCAGGTAATTAACATTACATATCTATATTATGCATACTTTTGACAATAAATAAAATCAGAATTTGTTCTTACTTGCTTGCCTGGGTAAATAAAGGTTATAGAAATGTATTTTATTGTATTATATTTTATTTAAAAAAAAAATTGAAAACCGATACCGATATTTTCCGATATCACATTTTAATGCCGATATCGGCCGATAATATCGGTAGGCCGATAATATCGGACATCCCTAGCTGTATGTGTATGTCACTGAATTTCCCCAAGGGGATCAATACAGTATCTATCTATCTATCTATCTATCTATCTATCTATCTATCTATCTATCTATCTATCTATCTATCTATCTATCTATCTATCTATCTATCTATCTATCTATCTATCTATCTATCTATCTATCTATCTATCTATCTATCTATCTATCTATCTATCTATCTGTCTGTCTGTCTGTCTGTCTGTCTGTCTGTCTGTCTGTCTGTCTGTCTGTCTGTCTGTCTGTCTGTCTGTCTGTCTGTCTGTCTGTCTGTCTGTCTGTCTGTCTGTCTGTCTGTCTGTCTGTCTGTCTGTCTGTCTGTCTGTCTGTCTGTCTGTCTGTCTGTCTGTCTGTCTGTCTGTCTGTCTGTCTATCAATCACACACCCGTCCGCAGATGGCGCAAGGGAAGCCAGATACCTGGGGGGGGGGGGGGGGGGGATGCCAGTTGTGTGTGCGCCTCTCAGAGCTTCGGCCTCGGTTAGTTTGGTGTATTTGGTAAAACTGCAGGCAGTGGCACAAGTGACTTGCCAGGCTGATCTGTCGAGTGCCAGGGTTTCAAGCTGCGTGTTGTTGATGTTTGCACACTTTAGGAGGTCCCTGGTGTATAGTCCTTAAAGCGTCTCTTTTGGCACACACACAGACACACACACACACACACACACACACACACACACACACACACACACACACACACACACACACACACACACACACACACACACACACACACACACACACACACTAGTCTGCAAGTCATCGTCTTGCATTGGACTGTGTCAGTGACTGCACGCACACGCACATGGACACGCACACATGCACGCACATGCACACATATGCACACACACGCGTGTACACACATCATCTGGGAGTGAAATGACAGAATGAAAACAGGTCTCCAGCGTCGACGCTAATTAACGCCTCCGATCAGCATCAGAGAGGCTGTTTATATTCCTGTGGCCAAAATGCCAAGGCTGATGTTCAACACGGGGACAGAAGCACGGATAGGAAATGAGATCAACCGAGCGAGTGTGAGAGGAGTTTGAATCAAAAAGCCCGAAACCAAAAGCTTTTCATTGAAATGAGAAGGAGCGTATGTGTTCTGTTTCTGGGTGAGAAGATTTCAAATTATTTTCTTTTTTTTGGGTCTGGCAGCCAGTGCTTGTTGTGTGAATGAACGGGCGATGTTCTAACCGCCTGTAATTACCGCCAAGGGCTGGTCCTTCAAATGGAAACCAGAGAAACAACTTGAAACACGCCGCTGACTAATGTAACCTTGAGATTACTTACTGTATGTGTCTCAGAATTTTAATCACCCACCCCTTCAAATTACCCCTCTGGTCTCTCTCTCTCTATCTCTGTCTCTCTCTCTCTCTTCGCTCTGTCTCTGTGTGTGTGTCTCTCTCTCTCTCTCTCTCTCTCTCCGTTCATCCGTTTCATTCCTTTTATTTATTAAACACGACGCACAGCTCGACAGCTTTATATTTTTACTCGACTTGATTGGTATTTAGACGCTTCGATCTTCAGGTGGGAGGAAGGTATTGCTCTCTCTGTTGACATCTGACACGCTAGGAAAAAGAGGACTCAACGGTCTTTAAAATAAGGGAATGGAGGAGGACGGTGGGGGGGGGGGGGGGGGGGCCTTGGCCGACAGAGGACGAGTGAAAGATCAATACGAAATCTAAGACGGACTTCAAATGAAATAAAAGAGATAGGGGAGAGAAAGAGAGTTGTGGAGAGAGAACGTAAGGTGAGATTATAGATCCCGTCGACACTGAGAGAGTCTAGAGGCAGAGCCAAGCCTCCGTAAGCTGTTTATATCTTAGGCCTCATGGCGCTGTTAATTTATATGCAAATCCACCCCCCCCCCCTCCCCCCTCACAGAGGTGCAGATTCCTCCTTTTATGACAGGTGGGTTTTTATTCATTGCTCAAGTCATTTTTATGATTGTCTGGGCAGAGCGGGAGAGTGGGACTCCTTGGGTTTAATGTATCCTCGGAGAGGTCATTTACATTCTCGCCCACAAATTAAGTGTTGACAGAGTGCATCGGCGCTTTATATAAATGGCGGGACGGTAATGAACCCCGTGCCGCTTAATTGAATGTAAATGCCCGTGTATCACGTTAATAGTGTTGTATAGGAACGCTCTCTGCCAGAAGCTGAGCACATAGTCGACTACATGAATGATACATGGGTAAATGGTGCATCTATGTAACGGCTTTTTATCCAAAGCGCTTTACAATTTTATTACCCTGCCATTGGCTGTGGAAGTGGGTAGATTCCAGGGTAAACCTGAGGAGGAGCGGTTGTGTGTTCTATGTGATCTGGGAGTGGTGGAAGATGAATATCATTTTGTTTTTTATTGCCCTTTGTACACCGCTTTGAGGAGGGCTTTATTTGAGAAAATTCAAATTGTAAATTTTTTGTGGAGGACATCTTCGGTTTTGCAGGATTTTTGGAGAAGGCATGGCACTTGAGACAAAACACACTGTATCCTATATAATTGTATTTGAATTCATCTTGTTTTTCTGTTTATTTATATTGAGTACAGCTTGTGTTATATTACGTTTTATTGTATTTTCTTGTATTTTCTTATTCTTGTGGCCATCTTGGTCTATATGTCATTTGTTAAGTAATTGGTAAAGTATATTATTATGTACTTATTGTTATGTGTCTTGTAAGCCCATATGGGCTGGGCATACATCTGTATGTAAGACACGAAAATAAAAAATATCAAATCAAATCAAATCAACTTACATTTGTACCCGCTCACTCACACGTTCACACACCGACGGCGGAGGCGACCGTGCGAGGTGCTGACCTGCTCATCCTGGGAGCAATTTAGGTCCTATCGCTCGCTCTCCATCCTCTTACTTTTAATTGAACTCACGCCTTTCATTTGGACCAGATTTTCCACACATCCGTTTGATAACAATACAATACAATATAAAACATCAGGGCAGAGGGGGGATTAAAAAAAGAGTGCAAATGTCTCAGTAAAGTGCAACAGCGATATACAATGTACAGGTGATTTAAACTGGGTACAAAATGTACAAGTTCGTACTACTGAGTGTAGTCCTATAATCAGATGCATGTACATGTAACGGTTGTGACAATGGTTGACACCTCAAACTTCTAAGGGAGTTTCGAACCCCGGTCTCCCACGCCACAGGCAACAACACAGACCGCTATACCAAGAGGTGAACTCACTTCTTTGTACCGTGTCTATGCGTCTTTTGAGGATGTGAGAGTGAGTTTTTAACCCATAGCACCGCTACTCACCCCAGCCCTTCCTTCGTGACTGTGCTTCACGATACCATTACATACAGAGTTGTAGTATAATATGTACAGTGATACAGGTAGGATAAATGACTATAATGATCATAATGACCACACATTTTCCACACATCCGTTTTGATAACAATATTTGAACTTCAGCACAGAGGGGGAATAAAAAAGAGAAAAACATTAGTAAAAACCTCAGATGACCTTCCTCGGTGAATAGTTTTAATTGGTTGCCGCTGCTGCCGGCCGGCCGGCTGTGATTGGTTGCCTCTGCTGCCGGCCGGCTGTGATTGGTTGACCGGAGTGATTGGCGGATCAGATAAACGGCTCCATCTCATCTCTGTTTACTCAGCTGTGTGATCCGCGGAGAGAGGGTTGGCCTCAACACGCTCTCTGCTTCCACCTCCCCGTCATCAGTTCACAGGGGGGGGGGCTCAGTCGTCTGGTAATCCATTCAATTCCCGGGTTCGATTCCCGCTCCTCCCGGGTTAGCGTGTCGAAATGTCCTTGAGCAAAGACACTTTTAACCCCTAACTAACTGCTCCCAGGATGAGCAGGTCGGCACCTCCGCCGTCGGTGTGTGAGTGTGTGAGTGAGTGGGTAAAATGTGAGGAACAAAATTGTGAAGCGCTTTTGGATAAAAGCCCCGTTTACCGTTTACTATGTTCACACTCCTACGCAAGCGTACCTTTGCGGCTGCTTTCGTCATCGTTTCCATGGACACGGTGAATAAACAGAGATGCACAGAGGCTGTGAAATTCAATTATTTCACTTTTTTTTTCCCAACTCATTTTCAGTTTTTATTTATAAAAGAGACAAAAGATATCAAGTCAAGTCAAGTCAAGTCAGTTTTATTTGTATAGCACATTTACAAATGATTAGCAGCCAAACCAAAGTGCTTCACATGATACAAACACATACAATGAAATAATAAAATACACTAAAATTACAGAAAAAAAGGTATAGTACAGTACATATAAGAAAGCAAGGGCAGGGGAGCTCCAGTAGCTCACCGCGTACCTCGAGCGCTATTTCGGCGCCGAGGACAACCGTGCTCGTCACGGATCTGGGGTTTAGCGAGTTCGAATCCCGGACTGCAGCCGTGCCTTTCCCAGAGTGTCTTCCCCCCATCTGTACCCATTCAGCCTGTTTCTGTCAGTCATTCTTGACCAGAGTAAATGCGATAAACGCAAAAAAGAGCCAGCGGAATGGCCAAAGTAAAAAAAAAAAAAAAAAAAAAAAGAAAGCAAGGGCAAAGTGCAATATAAAAAGAGACAGGAAAATTGGATAAAAAGTGCAGAGTGACGGCGGACGTCATGTATAGATGCTGGGCTATAGCTCTGGTCAAAGGCCAGGGAGAAGAGAGGTGTTTTGAGCAAGGCTTTAAAAACCTCTAGGCTCTGGGCAGATCTTATGTGGTTTATGATTTATTCAATTTGTTAAGGAAAAATAATACAAGTATAGTTAGCAGCGGTTGACTTCCTGTTTGGGCTGCTCTTACGCTCCCCTCCCCCGCCTCCGTCCCACGTCACCCAACCCCCTCCAATGTACAGTAAATGTCCTAACCCAATAATACACAAGACCCTCTTCTTGGGACCAAGTAAGGTTTCGTCGATAATCCAATGTACAGTTACCCCCCCCCCACCCCGCCTACCCAACCCAACCCCACCCCACCCAGCCAACCACCTCCAATGTACAGTTCCCCCCCCCACCTACCCAACCCAACCCCACCCCACCCAGCCAACCACCTCCAATGTACAGTTCCCCCCCCCACCCCACCCACCCACCCAACACCCCCCCCTCCACCCCACCTACCAACCTCCTCCAATGTACAGTTTCTTCGTCAAATGTATATACTCTCTTTTTTAGACTCTTCTTGTATCAAAAACAGTACTGTATTTGTAAATCTGGTACGTCATAAATGTATAGATGTAGCAGTACTGTCTATCTGTATATGTCATGTGTGTCATATATGTTATGATGAATTGAAAATGGGGGACCCTGATGTAAACAAGACGAAAGTCGTTCTCTGGTCTGCATCCCCTTAAGCATTGTGTGTATTGAGCCGTAGTGTATTGTAATCAATCAATCAATCCGTCTCCTGGTGGTGGTTTCCTCGTCCTCGTTAACTCCAGGCACTCTTCAAAAGGCAGGTTCATTTTATTTCCCGTCTCAGGCTCTCTGACTGTTTTTCATTTTTAATGCGTTCTTTCCTTTTTGCTCTGCGGCCTCTACGTGCTAAACCCGCCGGCGCACCTGTAGCTTAATTCAAAACGGCAATTATTCACATCCGCTGCCCTTTCGCCATGTTATCGTGTCACAGCGTTTCCGAGAGCAAGTAAAGAGTTCTATAAATAATACACCGCCCGGCGCGGACGTAGACGGACTGAAAGAGAGCGTTTGATGTGAGGCGTTTAACCGCTGTGTTTGTATAATGTCGAGGCGCTCACCTTGTATTCAGGAGGGTTATCGCGTGTTGATATTGATATAGTTATACGTCTCACGCCTGGACTCCTCCTGGGAGCGTCGGCGTTCTCTGAAAGAATCTCCTTACCCCCCCCCCCCCCCCCCCCCCGCTCCACGGCCCCGACGTGGCTAGAATACCTGCTCTCATCATCAAACCTTTATTTAACCAGCACATAATAAAAAACCCAGAGCAGAGCGCCGTGTTCCTGCTCATCGAGCGCCTGTAGGTGCCATGCGGTCCAATTATAGGCGAAGCAAGGCGCTTTGCCATTATTATTATAACCTCTTATCCATCGGGCAAGAATGGGGCTAGTTTTGTATAAAACGACTGACGATTTGCATACCCAAAGTCATTTGCGATTTTATTCTCGAACCACTTATAGCAGAGGCGTGAGTCTGGTCTCTTTTGAAAGGAAGCATTCTGAACTTTCTTCCACTGTAGCTTAACCAACGGCACGTGGCAGCAAACCAGAGTACATTGACTGCATGCTTGATACATGTATGTGGCCCGACGTGACCAAACCCGACTTAGTCCGGCGAGATACAAGCGTCAGAAAATGCGAAAACCACACTACAGAAGGTTAACTCTTTCACTACCACACTACAGAAGGGTAACTCTTTCACTAAACTATCATGACTTTTCCTTGGGTGTGTGTTGGCAGTGCCACAAGACAGAGTCGTTGTCATAACAAAAGAGTCTGCACTAGAGGTGTTAATAATTGCACCCAGAGAGAGAGAGAGAGAGAGGGGGGCCATGCGGGATTACAATGCATTCTGGTTAGGGTTGTAGTTGTTTAACACTGTAATAAGTGTGAAACTTTCAAGGCCATTTTCTCTGAATACGTTTCGTGATATCACCATGATTCATAGGAAGTAGCTTGAAAAGTATCCCGCCGAAATGTTCAAGTGATGGCTTATTTTGAAGGTATGAATCTGTACTTTCATAATATGTATAAAAAAATGTATGTACGTTGCCTCAACAAGTCCCTACTATCCACGGCTGGTCACATTATGTCATTGCAGTTTGTTAGTGGTGATCATCTTGAGCCCAACTACGTGTGTATTAAAATAAAAATGTTAACGCACACCTGCCACCCAATCAGAAAAGAGTATTCACCCCCAGGCCATGGTACAGCATAAAGAACACTATTTCTGTATAGGTTGTTTATACTTCAGAAGTATCATATTTAGACATGGTCCTCAAAATGAATGGAAGTGAACGGGGAGCATGACGGTGGATAACGGGGCGTTCTAGGTAAGACTGCTGAAGTTCTACTGACGTGAAATAGCCCTGTCAGGACAGTTTTTACCACTCTGCTTCTCAGCTCATAAACCTAATTATAATACCACGGCCTGGCTGAATACTCTTCTCCGATTGGCCGGCAGCCGGTGTGCATTAAAACCGTTTAATGCAGACGTAGTTTGGCTCAAGATTAATCACCGTTCTAAATTCATCCGCTACCCAGCCTTCACTTCATAATCCCTTCACTTACCATGTCACACACCGGCCACGTCCAGACTATTCCCAAGCGGCTCAAATCCTATAGCCCCTTTCGTGACTGTGACGCACGCCAACGAGGTTTGGCCGAGTGAATCCACAGTCCCTCGCTCCCCCATAGAGGAAACCACCCTATTTGAACTCTGAGAAGCTAGTGAAGGGCTACATCTGTTCCTCCCTCCCCATCAACCTGGACCCTCTGCAATTTGCATATCGCCCCAACAGGTCCACGGAGGACGCCATAGCCCATGTGCTGCACACAGCAGCATCACATCTGGACAAGAGGCAGGGGAACTATGTGAGAATGCTGTTCATCGACTACAGCTCAGCATTCAATACCATAGTCCCCTCCAAACTCATAGCCAAGCTCAGGGACCTGGGCTTGAACTATGACCTGTGCCAGTGGGTCCTGGACTTCCTGACGGGCAGACCCCAGGTGGTAAGAGCCGGCAACTGCACCTCCTCATCCATCACGCTCAACATAGGGGCCCCCCAGGGCTGTGTTCTGAGCCCCCTCCTCTACTCCCTGTACACACATGACTGCGTAGCACAGCGGAACAACAACACCATCATCAAATTTGCTGATGACACAGTAGTGGTGGGCCTGATCTCTGCCAACGACGAAAGGGCCTACCTGGAAGAGGTAGAGAACCTGTCACAGTGGTGTCAGGAGAACTGCCTCTCCCTGAACGTCAGCAAAACAAAAGAGATGATTGTGGACTTCAGGAGGTCGGGGGTCAAGGACTACAGCCCCCTCAGCATCGACGGGGCACCAGTTGAGAGAGTGAACAGTTTCAAGTACCTCGGAGCCCACATATCCGAGGACTTGACATGGACCACACACATTGAGAGTGTTGTGAAGAAGGCACGACAACGCCTCTACTTCCTCAGGCGCCTAAGGAAGTTCCAAGTCAGTCAGAAGATCCTTAGGAACTTCTACTCATGTACAATAGAGAGCATCCTGACCGGCAACATCACCTCCTGGTTTGGGAATAGCACTGCACAAGACCGTAGCAGACTACAAAGAGTGACACGTTCAGCCGAACGCACAATTAGAGGGGGGCTTCCCACCCTCCAGAACATTTACAACAAGCGGTGCAAGGGGAAGGCTAAGAGAATTATTAAGGACTCGAGCCACCCGAACAACTGCCTCTTTGAACTGCTGCCGTCAGGCAAGCGATACCGGAGTCTTATGGCGAGCACAGAAAGACTCAGAAGGAGCTTCTATCCCCAGGCCATCAGGCTGCTAAACGAACAATAATCGCTAAACGAACAATAATCACTATGCAACAACCATCAAATGCACACAGCACACACACCCACACGCACACACTCACTCAAACAAACAACACACTGCAGCACCCACTCTCCACACTTTAGATCACACAAACACACTTACACTTTATATTTATTGATAAAGGATTTGCACTACAACTCGTACACCTACTGTGAATTGTACCTAAACTGCACCCCGTCCATTTATGCCTTGCACTATATAGTATTGTATATTAGTACACTGCACAGTATTGTATATTGTATGGTAACTACGTCTACGAACATTGTACATATGTCTAAACTGAACACTG
>NC_140167.1:6729126-6736626 GCF_963971535.1 Notolepis coatsorum | reverse complement strand
TACCCTAGTCCGAGTCCGAGTCATCGAGGTCGAGTCCACTCCACTCTGGCAGTCAAAGAGCTGATAATACAAATAAAGAAAGGTCTACATTATTAAACATGAATGACACAGCGGTCACCGTTTCAAAAGGGAGTTTATTTACTTTATGACACAATAGCCAAACAAAATGCACTAGCCATCAATCTCTTATGCCAAATGCTTAGGGCCTATTACAAATATAAATACAAATAAATAACTGTATTTATCAATTAACAAGTCCAAGTCCGAGTCAACAGTGCTCAAGTCCAAGTCGAGTCACAAGTCCTGAAAATCAGCCCAGGACTCGAGTCCTACAACGCTGGTGGACTGACACATTATTATTATTATTATTACATGTCGTTCCAAGCTGTCTGTACTGTATATATATATACAGCCTAGTTCCCCTGGTACAGTATGTGGTATAGTGGAGTTACCACGCTTCAGTTATTCATATCTCTAGACAGACACGCTCGCACACACACAGACACACGTGCGCACACACAGACACACACGGTCACACAGACACACTCGCGCACACACAGTCAGACCCACACGCACACACACACACAGACACACGTGCGCACACACAGACACACACGGTCACACAGACACACTCGCGCACACACAGTCAGACCCACACGCACACACACACACAGACACACTCACGCACACACAGACACACGTGCGCACACACAGACACACTCGCGCACACACTGACACGCTCGCGCACACACAGACACACTCGCGCACACACAGTCAGACACACACGCACACAGACACGCTCGCACACAGACACGCTCGCACACACACGCTCGCACACACACAGTCAGACACACGCACACACACAGACACAATCGCGCACACACAGACACACACGCACACACACAGACACAAACACACACACACACACACACACAGAAAGACACACACACACATGTGTGTAATGATGACACATGGTGTAATCACACATGTGCTGCATGAAAAGGGTGTGAGGTTAGCTGTACAACACATATTAACTCATTCAGTGCCGGGGAGTTTCCTCATCCTGTTCTAGCTAGGCCACCCTTTAAAGATAGGGGTGCGTCACCTTGTTTGTAGAGCTATATAGATCTATATTCTATATTATAGCTATGGGGACAATACTATGGTCATTTGACAGTCAGTATCTTCCGTCGAACATGCAAAAAAGAATACATTTTTTCATGTATACGTTCGCGCGTTATCCCGTGGTGAATATAAGTATAGTTTCGGAGTGATCCGGGCTAATTCCTGGAATGATGAGTTATAGGGCGCTATGTGAATTCTACTCAAAGCATTGGCCTTTGCGGCTGATTGGCGCAGTGGGCAAGGCGCTCGCCACTAACGCAGGAGACGCTGGGTTCGAGCCCAGCTCTCTGCGTTGCTACCGGCTTGGCCGGCCATCATACTAACACAATTGGCAAGTGTTAAGAGGGTGGGAAAGCCGGTGGGTGGGGATTGGACGTTGTGGACAGCGACTCCTACAGGTCGGTTTCGTGACGCCGGTGCGGCGGAAGCAGGAAGTAGCGGGGGCAGCGTGAGCCTCCCACGCGTTACTCCTCGCCACTGAGAGTTCGAGCTGCTGCGGTGAAAAGATGCGACAGGCTGCCTCCTCGTGTACCGGAGGGGACACGTGATGCAAGGCTTCTGTCCTCACTACAGCCGACCAGTGGGAGGCATAGTCTAGCAACGTTCAGGACAGAGGAGGGAAGAATTGGATACTACGAAATTGGGATGGGAGAAAAAAAAAAAAAATGGGGAGAAAAAGTAAAAAAAAAAAAAAAAACATTGGTGTTTCATCCCTGGACACGCTACTATTTCCAAATCTAATGTATATAATAGGTATTATGTTTCATCATGAATGCATGAAAGGGGCGGGGGGGCGTTTCTGATAATTTGATTGCCAGTAACGGCAATCGGCAATCGGCAAGTAACACTACACACGCTGATCAGCTGGATCGATATGAAAACATTGCAGGATCAAGCTGGAATTGACGTCAGATAGTCCTTACCTTTGATTGGGGCTATTCCAAAAAGAATATTCCAATTGTTTGATCGCCATCTGGTCCATCTGGTCCACGACATAATCCGGCACAACACATGCATCGTGTCCCGAACCTCTAGGCTTCCCTGTACTAACATTCCTCGCCCGGTGGGATTTAAATGTAACACACGGTCTGGAACAGGGTTTACTGCACTCTCGATACTGCCACCTAGCGGGATCTGGCCGGTACTGCACCCCCGGGGTCGCAGTATGCCTTTTAACGGCAACATACAGGTCTGTGACATTGAATAGAATATTAAAATCTGAAAAAAGGAAAAGGGACCAAATAACGTATATACGTGGTTGGCGTTCAACGGTTGTCGAGCAAACACGTATATAAACGTTGTTGGCGCAGATTGAGTTAATAAAGGATGGGAGGTTAGCTGTCCAACATATATATTAATAAAGAATGGGAGGTTAGCTGTACAACATATATATTAATAAAGGATGGGAGGTTAGCTGCACAACATATATATTAATAAAGAATGGGAGGTTAGCTGTACAACATATATATTAATAAAGGATGGGAGGTTAGCTGTACAACATATATATTAATAAAGGATGGGAGGTTAGCTGTACAACATATATATTAATAAAGAATGGGAGGTTAGCTGTGCAACATATATATTAATAAAGGATGGGAGGCTAGCTGCACAACATATATATTAATAAACGATGGGAGGCTAGCTGCACAACATATATATTAATAAACGATGGGAGGCTAGCTGCACAACATATATATTAATAAAGGATGGGAGGGTAGCGCACGCTGTGTACAACATATGTTGATGTGTAAACAGCGTGTATGAATCCAGTGATTAGAAGCTACCGTCTCATCAGTCTCCCGCCGCGCCGCCATATTGATTTGATTTGGTAAACAGCCCAGAGGCAGAGTCTCCTGCTGCAGTGCATGCTGGGTAATCCCCTACATGCAGAGTAATCCCCTACGTGTACTGTAGTAATCCCCTACTACATGTACCGTATACCTCTCTAGGATAACGTGACGTGTTTATGTCACGCTTTTTGTCACAGTAAACGTGCAGATTGTGTTTTTTTTACGAAAACCACCTCAAGCCGTAGTTGACACAGCACCCCCCCGCCCCCCCCCCCGCCCCCCCCCCCATTCACAGATCATCATGTTCTGATTGCATCAGAGGTTTCCATTTCTGATGCCATATTTATATCTGTACATATCCTACTCTTACTAGTATGACTACTACCATACTGTCTTGACACCTGTATCACTGTACATATTATACTACAACTGTGATGGATCACGGTTTATGTGGCTTTTTATTTTTGTTTATTCTGAGGTGCTTTGGCTTTATTTCGTCTTTCTGTGAGGGATGGCTGTCTATTTCGTCTTTCTGTGAGGGACAGCTGTCTATTTCGTCTTTCTGTGAGGGACAGCTGTCTATTTCGTCTTTCTGTGAGGGACAGCTGTCTATTTCGTCTTTCTGTGAGGGACAGCTGTCAATCACTGGCCTCTGCAGTTAATTGCCATGGGGCATGGCAGGTGTGTGGGCTTGATTGCCACCTGATTGGTGTCAGGTGTGCAGCGCCTTCAAGTAGGTTTGATTGACTGTGTTTGGATGCTTGTCCACTTCATGTTTTTGTGTGTCCCAAGCTCATGCTTCTAGGGTTTTCTCCGTCTCTAGTGCTGTTGTTTTTCTTGTTGTTTTCAACTGCTAGGCAGTGGTGGTTATTTTGGGATTTTTACCCAGTTAATTTATACTGGTGTTCTGTGTTTCCTACAGTTTTTATTTGTATTTATTTTATTCTTGTGTTTTTTCCCCCACCCTCTCTCATCACTCAGCAATTCCAGTGGTTACCCCTCGGGGCAGCATAATTCCTACCGGGAATTTGACTAGGCCAGGCCCATACCCATACCCATACGTTGTATCACGTGGTGGCACTGTAGAGGCTGTATACACTAGTATTAATGCAACCTTCAGATCAGCACCATGGACAGCAACGCTGTCACAAAACGGACCATACAAGTTGTATACGCTACACCAAAGTGTAGAATAACTACTTTCCAAATAATGGATTGTCCAAATGTCGGGTTATAATACGAAAGTGTCCTTTATAGAAGTTTCTCTACTTCACTGGCGCTCTCTGTGATCTACTGTAGTCGATTCATTATAGTATCACTCACCCTCGCGCTGCTGCCGTCAGTTCAACATAATGACGCGTTCCTTATACATCTCAGCGGCTTCAATATCAGCATCCAAATCATCCATCAGACTTATAGCTGTTCTATTTCATGGTCAGGTTCCAACAAACTGTCTTCTTTAACTCCCAGTACATCCAATAAAGTGATCAAGTGATCAACATCCGGAGTTTCCACGTCAATTTCAATGTCCATCTGATTCAAAACTCGTGAAGAGCCCTTCGGAGCTAAACCAATCAGAGAGGGTCTTCGCTGTACGCGGGCTAGCCAATCAGAGAGCTATTTTTACTTTTCTACATTTCCATTGCTTGCATTCATGTCTTTCTATTATTACCCTGCCCATACCTGTACCCCCCCCCCCCCCCCCACCCATGCTGCTACTGCTATGATGCCTGGCTTTCCCCAAGGGGATCAATAAAGGAATATCTTATCTTATCTTGTCTTAACCCTTTCACTGCCGCACTACCAAATGGTTAACCCTTTCACGGCGGCGATACAGAAGGTTAACCCTTTACTATCACACTACATACGGTTAACCCTTTCACTGCCACACTACAGAAGGTTAACCCTTTCACTACCACACTACAGAAGGTTAACCCTTTCACTACTTTTAACTGTCTGTAGTGTGATAGTAAAGGGTTAACCTTCTGTAGTGTGGTAGTGAAAGGGTTAATGCGACACTCTCACTGCGTGTGGATGCACTATAAAGCGCAGACTACAAAGAGTGACACGTTCAGCCGAACGCACAATTGGAGGGGGGCTCCCCACCCTCCAGAACATTTACAACAAGCGGTGCAGGGGTAAGGCTAAGAGAATCATCAAGGACTCCAGCCACCCGAACAACTGCCTCTTTTGAACTGCTGCGGTCAGGCAAGCGATACCGGAGTCTCATGGCAAGCACAGAAAGACTCAGAAGAAGCTTCTATCCCCAGGCCATCAGGCTGCTCAACGAACAATAAACACTATGCAACAACCATCAAATGCACACAGCACACACATCCACACGCACACACTCACTTTAAACAAACAACACACTGCAGCACCCACTATCCACACTTTAGATCACCTAAACACACTTTATATTTATTGACAAAGGATTGCACTACAACTCGTACACCTTACTGTAAATTGTACCTAAATTGTACCTCATCCCATTTCTGCTTTGCACTATAGTATTGTATATTAGTACACTGCATAGTATATTGTATATTGTATGGTAACTCAGTTACGTCTATTCTGCATCGAACATTGTACATATGTCTATACTGAACACTGTGACCTAATTTTTTACTTCTATTTTACATGCTATACTATTTTATTTCATACTTATCTTGTCTAGCACAGTCTCTGGAGCGTAACAGTAAGAAGCATTTTGTATAAAAGTATTCTGTACTTCTGTATGACAACTTTAAAGAAACTTGAAACTTGTGTTGGCTCCTCTATAGATCACATAACCGTCTGTAGTGTGATAGTAAAGGGTTAACCCCTTCTGTAGTGTGGTAGTGAAAGGGTTAATGCGACACTCTCACTGAGCTCTCGTCCGTCGGTTCTGGTCGCCGCCGGTTGGATGCTGCAGCTCGCGGTCTCACCTCGGAGGGCTCTCTGGGGTCAAAGGTCAGCGGCTGTACCGTTCTGGCAGCCGTCGCGTCGGTGCAGCCGCTAGAGATTAACATCTTACCAGTGCAGGGGTTTAAAGTACTTGAGTACTTGTACTTTGTTACAATACTTAAGTACTGTTTTGGGGGATTTGTACTTTACTCGAGTATTATTAGGTTTGTATACTTTGTACTTTTACTCAATTACATTTCAGAGGAAAAAAACGTTTTACTCCTTACATTTAAAATGCAGACTTACAAAGTACAAATCTCGCAGGTCCAACCATTTTAATTAGTATATTTGTTTCTCTGGCCGGAACTAACGTTAACGTTAATAATCCTGCGGCCGCGCTTTATTTAAAAACAGCCAATCAAATCCCCATCGATGGAAAATGAACCCGCCCATACCCATGCTGATGGTCCTTGTGCAAGACTAGAGAGCGGGGATCTTTGATTAAACACCTGCTATCAGAAGAATAGACTAGAAAAGTTTTTACTTTTACTTTTTAGTACTTAAGTTCATTTAAAAGTAGAAACTTTTTGACTTTTACTCAAGTGTGTTTTTTAGCCAGATACTCTGACTTTTACTTGAGTACGATTTTGAGACGGTACCCAATACTTTCACTTAAGTATAATTTCTGGGTACTTTTTACACCCCTGGTAATGACCCCCCCCCCCCCTCTTCTATCCCTCCCCTCTCGTTCCTCTCAGCCGCCATTCTGGACGACCCCATGGAGTGCAGCAGAGGAGACGCGTCTGGCCATCACACTGGCCAAGGACAGCATCAACAGGAACAGCAACCGCTCCACCACCGGCAAGCTGGAGGTGGACATCTTCGAGCTGCTGCGGGACAGCGAGTACGAGATGGGGGAGACCAGTAAGTAATATCAATAATAATAATAATATCTTACATTCATATAGCGCCTTTCAGGAGACCCAAGGCGCTTAACAGGAGGGGGCAGCTAAGGGAGGGGAACAGGGAACAACGTAACAACAAAAAATAATAATCAAAAGGAAAGAAAGAAAGAAAGAAAGAAAGAAAGAAAGAAAGAAAGAAAGAAAGAAAGAAAGAAAGAAAGAAAGAAAGAAAGAAAGAAAGAAAGAAAGAAAGAAAGAAAGAAAGAAAGAAGAAAGAAAGAAAGAAAGAAAGAAAGAAAGAAAGAAAGAAAGAAAAGGGAAATCAGGCAAATCAGGCAGAGTCCTCTTGGTGAAGAGGTGGGTTTTGAGTTGGGATTTGAAGGAGTGCAGGGATGTAGCACTACGGATGTTTGGAGGGAGTGAGTTCCAGAGGGTGGGTGCGGCCACAGAGAAGGCTCTGGTACCAACAGTCCGCAGGTTGGTGGTGGGGATGGAGAGGAGACCGGAGTCAGAGGACCGCAGCCTCCGGGGCGGGATGTAGGGATGGAGGAGGTCAGCTAGGTACCAGGGGGGCCAGGGAGTGAAGGGATGGAGGGATGGAGGAGGTCAGCTAGGTACCGGGGGGGCCAGGGAGTGAAGGGATGGAGGGATGGAGGAGGTCAGCTAGGTACCAGGGGGGCCAGGGAGTGAAGGGATGGAGGGATGGAGGAGGTCAGCTAGGTACCGGGGGGGCCAGGGAGTGAAGGGATGTAGGGATGGAGGAGGTCAGCTAGGTACCCGGGGGGCCAAGGAGT
>NC_140167.1:6720660-6728926 GCF_963971535.1 Notolepis coatsorum | reverse complement strand
TGCAGGGTTTCCCCCCCAAAAATGGAATAATTTCAGGTAATTAACATTACATATCTCTTGTTGTGGAATTAACATAACATTATGCATACTTTTGACAATAAATAAAATCAGAATTTGTTCTTACTTGCTTGCCTGGGTAAATAAAGGTTATAGAAATGTAAACATTTTTATTATTATTATTTTTTTTTTGAAAACCAATACCGATATTTTCCGATATCACATTTTAATGCCGATATCGGCCGATAATATTGGTAGGCCGATAATATCGGACATCCCTAGTTAGTATAATAGGTCAAGGTCAACTTTATTTATATAGCACATTTAAAACCAACCGAAGTTGCACCAAAGTGCTTTACAATATAAAAAAACAAAATACAGTATATACCCAAAATCAAAAGCTACAATACATTAAAAACAACCACGACACGACCAGGGATGTGTGGCTTAATACCAAGCCTCAAAAAGCCAATAGAAACAGGTGAGTCTTCAGCTGTGTTTTAAAACTCTCTAGGGTCTGGTGGGCGGCAGACCTCATTTGCAGTGGAAGACTGTTCCACAATTCAGGGGCAGCCACGGCAAAAGACCTCGGGACGTCTAAAAGTAGTTTGTTTGATGACCTCAGTGCTCTAGCTGGGGCGCAGACATGGAGGAGTTCAGCTATAGGTACTGAGGGGCCGCCAGAACATTCAAGGCCTTGACCACAAACATCCCAATTTTAAAATCAAGCCTGAAGTTAACAGACAGAGCCAGTACTGGTCTGATGTGTTCACGCCTCTTTGTGCCGGTCAAGAGGTGGTCTCTAGACCCACATACAGGGAGAGCTGGTCTCTAGACTCACATACAGGGAGAGCTGGTCTCTAGACCCACATACAGGGAGAGCTGGTCTCTAGACCCACATACAGGCAGAGCTGGTCTAGACCCACATACAGGGAGAGCTGGTCTAGACCCACATACAGGGAGAGCTGGTCTCTAGACCCACATACAGGCAGAGCTGGTCTAGACCCACATACAGGGAGAGCTGGTCTAGACCCACATACAGGCAGAGCTGGTCTAGACCCACATACAGGCAGAGCTGGTCTCTAGACCCACATACAGGGAGAGCTGGTCTCTAGACCCACATACAGGGAGAGCTGGTCTCTAGACCCACATACAGGGAGAGCTGGTCTAGACCCACATACAGGCAGAGCTGGTCTAGACCCACATCCAGGCAGAGCTGGTCTCTAGACCCACATACAGGGAGAGCTGGTCTCTAGACCCACATACAGGGAGAGCTGGTCTCTAGACCCACATACAGGGAGAGCTGGTCTAGACCCACATACAGGGAGAGCTGGTCTCTAGACCCACATACAGGGAGAGCTGGTCTCTAGACCCACATACAGAGAGAGCTGGTCTCTAGACCCACATACAGGGAGAGCTGGTCTCTAGACCCACATACAGGGAGAGCTGGTCTCTAGACCCACATACAGGGAGAGCTGGTCTAGACCCACATACAGGGAGAGCTGGTCTCTAGACCCACATACAGGGAGAGCTGGTCTCTAGACCCACACACAGGGAGAGCTGGTCTCTAGACCCACATACAGGGAGAGCTGGTCTAGACCCACACACAGGGAGAGCTGGTCTCTAGACCCACATACAGGGAGAGCTGGTCTCTAGACCCACATACAGGCAGAGCTGGTCTAGACCCACATACAGGGAGAGCTGGTCTCTAGACCCACATACAGGGAGAGCTGGTCTCTAGACCCACATACAGGGAGAGCTGGTCTCTAGACCCACATACAGGGAGAGCTGGTCTAGACCCACATACAGGTAGAGCTGGTCTAGACCCACATACAGGGAGAGCTGGTCTAGACCCACATTAGGGCTGCACGATTTTGGGAAATAATCTAATTGCGATTTTTCGGACAGATATTGCGATTGCGATTACATTTGCAATAATAAATTTTTTTTAAGCAGCCCCACAGAGGTTTATTGTAAAATGCGGCTTGCATCTGGCCTACTACGCGGTGGGTCTGTTCGGGACTCCGAGCCTGAAAATGTTTCTTTTTACCTGGGAATCGATACCGGTACCCAACGGTACCCTTTTTTCTGTACTTTACTCTCCCTCTCTGAAGTCTAAACTTCACAAGACACAATCTAAAACCCCTTACCTCCCTCTCCCAAACCGATCTTGTATCTCAATGGGACTTCCTGGTTAAACAAAAAAAACAAATTTTTTTGCGATTTTCATTTCTTTTGCGATTTGATAATTGCATCATTCCAAATCGCGATTTCGATTTAAAATCGATTAATCGTTCAGCCCGTCCCACATACAGGCCATTACAGGGAGAGCTGGTCTGGACCCACATACAGGCCATTGCAGTAATCCAGCCTCGATGGACACACTGAAGACTATAGAGTACAAGTAGCCAGGTGTTAAAATGGATGCAGGAAGCAGCTCCTCCATATAAGGACGTGTTTCTCTCCTCCAGCTCTGGAGGCGCTGCCGTGAGAAGGAACCTGCCGGAAGTGGAGAGGTCGTTAAAGGGCCCATCGGAGAAAAAGGCACATTGCATAAACATTAAGACCATAGTAGGAGGGTGGGTCAAAAATGCCTATTATTCCAAACGATATGTTTCTTATAAAACCTTGCAATGGCAGAACTATAATGTTTCTTATAATCCTTTTCCGTGTGGGAAATATGTTCGGAAAAAGAGAAATATGTTTTTTCCATAATTTCAGACGCATTGGATCGGAAGTTCTTTCTTTTTTTTTACCCGAGTTTTGCGCCACCATCGCTGGTCCTCCACCCGTTGTGGTCAGACGTGGATCGGAAGTGAAACCACCGCAGTCATCTGTGAAAACCAGCGGTGATGAAAGAGTAATAGAGTCTCGGCTAAAGTGCCGATGATCTAATTGAAACCCAGACACGAGTCTTGCATCTCCGCTGCTTGTAAATCTCAGGCTCAGATTCCGTACCAAGACACCATTATGATGTCATTTCCTGTCTGGAGGCGCCGTCTTACTGGCAGACCTGTTACCACTGAGTCCTGAGGGCTGGAGAGAGTTCGGAGAGAGTTCACAGAGAGTTCACCGAGAGTTCAGATGAGGACCTGGAGACACGGATCATCTTCAGAAACAACAGCGTCTTCATCAAGCTGACGACACATGGCTTCAGAAACAACAGCGTCTTCATCAAACTGACGATACATGTGGCTTCAGAAACAACAGCGTCTTCATCAAACTGACGATACACGGCTTCAGAAACAACAGCGTCTTCATCAAACTGACGATACATGTGGCTTCAGAAACAACAGAGTCTTCATCAAACTGACGACACATGGCTTCAGAAACAACAGCGTCTTCATCAAGCTGACGATACATGGCTTCAGAAACAACAGCGTCTTCATCAAACTGACGATACACGGCTTCAGAAACAACAGCGTCTTCATCAAACTGACGATACACGGCTTCAGAAACAACAGCGTCTTCATCAAACTGACGATACATGTGGCTTCAGAAACAACAGCGTCTTCATCAAACTGACGATACACGGCTTCAGAAACAACAGCGTCTTCATCAAACTGACGATACATGTGGCTTCAGAAACAACAGCGTCTTCATCAAACTGACGACACATGGCTTCAGAAACAACAGCGTCTTCATCAAACTGACGATACATGTGGCTTCAGAAACAACAGCGTCTTCATCAAGCTGACGAGACATGTGGCTTCAGAAACAACAGCGTCTTCATCAAGCTGACGATACACGGCTTCAGAAACAACAGCGTCTTCATCAAACTGACGATACATGTCTTCAGAAACAACAGCGTCTTCATCAAACTGACGATACATGTGGCTTCAGAAACAACAGCGTCTTCATCAAACTGACGACACATGGCTTCAGAAACAACAGCGTCTTCATCAAGCTGACGATACATGTGGCTTCAGAAACAACAGCGTCTTCATCAAGCTGACGATACACGGCTTCAGAAACAACAGCGTCTTCATCAAGCTGACGAGACATGTGGCTTCAGAAACAACAGCGTCTTCATCAAGCTGACGATACACGGCTTCAGAAACAACAGCGTCTTCATCAAGCTGACGATACACGGCTTCAGAAACAACAGCGTCTTCATCAAACTGACGACACACGGCTTCAGAAACAACAGCGTCTTCATCAAGCTGACGATACACGGCTTCAGAAACAACAGCGTCTTCATCAAGCTGACGATACACGGCTTCAGAAACAACAGCGTCTTCATCAAACTGACGACACACGGCTTCAGAAACAACAGCGTCTTCATCAAACTGACGACACACGGCTTCAGAAACAACAGCGTCTTAGGGCGGCTAGGTGGTGTAGTGGACAAGTCACTCGCCACCAGTGTGGAGACGCTAGGATTCGCGTGTTCGAATCCAGCTCTCCACATTGTTTTTCAGTTTGGCTGGTCGTCCGCAGTAATACACATTGGCCGTATTACGGGGAGGGAAAACTGAAGGGTGGGGATCGAACGTTGTGAACAAGCGACTCCTACAAGTCGGTTGGTGCGCCTGCGCAGTAGAATCAGGAAGTGTCGGGGGCAGCGTGAGCCTCCCACGCGTTACTCCTCGACACTGAGAGGTCGAGCTGCGCAGGTGAAAAGATGCGACTGCTGTTACCTCAAGTACCGGAGGGGACTTGTGCTATGTATGACTTAGTCCACATTGCAGCCGGCTTGTGGGAGGCAAGAAACAGCGTTCGTGACAGGGGAGGGTTGAATTGGATGATACGAAATTGGGATGGGAGAAAATATAGAAAATGGGAGAAAAAGTGGATCAAAAAAAAAAAAAGAAACAACAGCGTCTTCATCAAGCTGACGATACACGGCTTCAGAAACAACAGCGTCTTCATCAAGCTGACGATACACGGCTTCAGAAACAACAGCGTCTTCATCAAGCTGACGATACATGTGGCTTCAGAAACAACAGCATCTTCATCAAGCTGACGACACATGTGGCTTCAGAAACAACAGAGTCTTCATCAGGCTGACGATACACGGCTTCAGAAACAACAGCGTCTTCATCAAGCTGACGATACATGTGGCTTCAGAAACAACAGCGTCTTCATCAAGCTGACGATACATGTGGCTTCAGAAACAACAGCGTCTTCATCAAGCTGACGATACACGGCTTCAGAAACACCAGCGTCTTCATCAAGCTGACGATACATGTGGCTTCAGAAACAACAACGTCTTCATCAAACTGACAATACATGTCTTCAGAAACAACAGCGTCTTCATCAAGCTGACGATACACGGCTTCAGAAACAACAGCGTCTTCATCAAGCTGACGACACATGTGGCTTCAGAAACAACAACGTCTTCATCAAACTGACGATACATGTCTTCAGAAACAACAGCGTCTTCATCAAGCTGACGATACACGGCTTCAGAAACAACAGCGTCTTCATCAAGCTGACGATAGATGTGGCTTCAGAAACACCAGCGTCTTCATCAAGCTGACGACACATGTGGCTTCAGAAACACAGACTATTTGAACCTTTCCTTTGTGAGGCGACAGTGGCTCGGGAGGTAGAGCAGTCGTCTGGCGATCCGGAGGTTCCCGGTTCGATTCCCAGCTCCTCCCGGGCAGCGTGTCGATGATGTGTCCTTGAGCAAGACACTTAACCCCCTAACTGCTCCCGATGAGCAGGTCGGCACCTTGCATGGTCGCCTCCACCGTCGGTGTGTGAATGTGAGAGCGAACGGGTCAAATGTGAGGAACAAATTGTAAAGCGCTTTGGATAAAAGCGATCTATAAAAAAGCAGCCATTTCCCATTTCCCTCAATTAGAAGCCTGTTATAGGGTAAAGACAGAGGCGGGGGGGGGAGGGGTGGATCAGTACAGCAGGCTGGATCAGTAATTAGTACACATAGCAACACCCTTCACCACATTAATAAACACAGATCAATAACTTGTCACCATAAATATAAGACAGCCGATTAACTTTGCATGTTAAAAACACAATGGACCCACAATAATCAATGGAGTGACTTAGACAGCCGAAGAGAGATAATTGTAATTCAGATCTCAGGCAGCGTTGGTCTTTATGTAGGTTCTTTATGTCCCCATAAAAGTAGACCAATCAGGGCGGATGATTTCTCTACGAGCGACTGAGCGCTGTCTCACCAGACCAGAGCAGCGAAGGTGTGTCGCGCTGAGACGATGATCTCAGTTTCACATACGCTCCACAGAACTGGATTAATTACTTGGAAATATGGCACATCGTTTCTTTAATTGAGGAATTAATTCAATGGTCAAATAGTTTCTATAAAGGCATGATGTAATCTGTGACCCAGTGCTGTTCCCTAATATTAGGTTAACGGAGTCACTTATATATATATAACACAATAATAATATTAGGTTAACGGAGTCACTTATATATATAACACAATAATAATATTAGGTTAACGGAGTCACTTATATATATATATAACACAATAATAATATTAGGTTAACGGAGTCACTTATATATATAACACAATAATAATATTAGGTTAACGGAGTCACTTATATATATAACACAATAATAATATTAGGTTAACGGAGTCACTTATATATATAACACAATAATATTATTCGGTTAACGGAGTCACTTATATATATAACACAATAATAATATTACCTTTTTATGAACGCTGAAAAATACAGCATCATCATTTTTGCCAATACCCCCCTAGCTATGCTAATCACGATTAGCGCTATGCTAAGGTTTTTCTATTCCTGTTCAAAGAGGCTGTGCTAAAGCTCCTGTTTTACATTTACATTTAGTAATTTAGTCATTTAGCTGACGCTCCAAAGCGACTTACAAGTTCTGTACGACAAGTCATCAGGAAGGGCACAACTCTATCAGCTGAGTAACAATGTTCATCAGAGTGTTGAGTGCTACAGTGTAGGTTAGTATATTAGGACAAGTGCATGACAGTAAGGTTAGTTAGGGTTAGAGTTTCTTAACGTTTTATAATATATATCTTTTTTCAGATAATGGTTGAAGAAGTGCGTCTTTAGTCGACGGCGAAATATTGGTCGGGTTTCGGCTGTCCTAACTGTGGTGGGAAGTTCGTTCCACCATTGTGGGGCAAGGACTGAGAATAGGCGGCTTCTCCTTGATGACCGTCCCGGAGCTTGGATAGGAGTAGGTCTGAGGCGGCCAGAAGATGCAGAGCGTAGGGGTCTTGAGGGTGTGTAGTTAGAAGATGCAGAGCGTAGGGGTCTTGAGGGTGTGTAGTTAGAGACCATTGACCGGAGGTAGGCGGGAGGTAGGCGGGAGCGGTTCCCTTTGTTTGGATGGCAACAGGGTGCGGCAGCTAGCAAAGCTTATTTAACGTTAACTTGATGGTTTGTTAGTTTTGTTAACTGGCTATAGACGGGTTTCTCTGGTCCGCGACAGTCTCAGGGAGGCGAAAAGGAACGTAATCCTGATCAGAACAACAAGGCAGACTACAATATATTTGCATTTGTTAGCCGTGCTAGCGATCTAAACAATCAATCCATGCCAAAGCTAGATAATATGTAAGGTGAAAGACTCTCACTCACAACAGTGCTGATTTGGCAAAATTACATCCAGACGTTTTTTGTTTGATTCTAATTTTAGTCAGGGGAGTGTCATGGTTTCTCCATAGAGCTCCATTATACTTTTAGTCAGCGGAGTGTCATGGTTTCTCCATAGAGCTCCATTATACTGTTAGTCAGGGGAGTGTCATGGTTTCTCCATAGAGCTCCATTATACTGTTAGTCAGGAGAGTGTCATGGTTTCTCCATAGAGCTCCATTATACTTTTAGTCAGGGGAATGTCATGGTTTCTCCATAGAGCTCCATTATACTGTTAGTCAGGGGAGTGTCATGGTTTCTCCATAGAGCTCCATTATACTTTTAGTCAGGGGAGTGTCATGGTTTCTCCATAGTGCTCCATTATACTTTTAGTGAGGGGAGTGTCATGGTTTCTCCATAGAGCTCCATTATACTTTTAGTCAGGGCGGTGTCATGGTTTCTCCATAGAGCTCCATTATACTTTTAGTATAGACAACATACACACTGCACACTACACACTGCACACTACACACTGCACACTACACACCACAGCCACACTGGTCAGGTCATCTTAGGCTAAATATAGTGCGAGAAGCACCAGATGAATAATTGTCTGCAGAGACTAATCATTTTGCAGCGGGTGTCGATGTTAAAAGAATAAAGATCCTCTCTCCCTGTGTGTGTGAGTGTGTGTGCGTGTGCGTGTGCGTGTGTGTGTG